>NC_083418.1:14055960-14219557 GCF_020745735.1 Hemiscyllium ocellatum
TGGAAAAGCACAGCAGGTCAGGCAGCATCCACGGAGCAGGAAAATCGTCATTTCGACATAAGCCCTTCAACAGAAATGCTGCCTGACCTGCTGCGCCTTTCCAGCACCACCCTCTCGACTCTGATCTCCAGCATCTGCAGTCCTCACTTTCTCGCCCTCACATCTCCAGGGTGCCAGGTTCGATTCCAACTTTGGGTGATCCTCTGTGTGAAGTTTGCACATTCTCCCTGGGCCTGTGTGGGTTTCCTCCCACAGCTCAAAGATGGGTGGGCTTTGTGGATTAGCTATGGGAGGTTCAGTGTGATGGGATGGGATGCTGTTCAAAGGGTTGGTGTAGACTGAATGGGCTGAGTGGCCTCCGTCTGCACTGCAGGGATGCTATGATCTGCAGTTCTTTGCTCTATTATACATGGAATAAATATCAACAAGTCTCTGGGAACTGGTTGCCTTTATCCTGGGCTCACAGAAAGGAGTGACTCCAAAAATAATGGATATAATTGTCGTCAATCCCCAAGATGTCCGTGGATTGGGAAAGATCCCAGTGGATCGGAAAACCTCACGTGTAATATCGTTGTTTAGGAAAAGAAGGAGACTGAGCCAGAAAGTGGTCAGCCCGTCAGAGAGAAAATGCAGCAATCTACTGTTCAGGAGATTAGAGCAGGACATTGACAAAATCAGAGTCTGAACCTTTCGAAATCCTGCACTCTGCCACCTTTCACTGTTCAGTAGTTGGTGTTGTGTATCTGTGTGTGTGATTGATCCTTTATTATCTTTAATCTCTCTCTGATTCACTTTTTACCTCCATGATAGCTTATCCCCTTTTCTGCTGTTTTTTCTGTTTTGCTCGTCCCCTATCTATCTTTTCAAAATACGTCATTCAGTTCCCACTGCTGATTTGCTGTAGCCATATCTCAGCAATCCTCTACTATATCTGAGTGCTCCCGATGTCTATTTATCTCCAAATCCCTTGGGGAATGGTTTTATTACCAACGCTGCATGTATCGACATTTTTACTCATCAGACTCCCTCTCTCTATACTCTAAAGCATTACTTTAAGCTCACGTTCTGTGTCTATTTCTCTGTGATTTATTTTGCCTCGTACTCCTGGTTAGAGAATTCCCTGTTGCTTTCACAATTCCAGTCTCTGTCACTCTGGAGAACTTACAGAGCCTGGTGGCATCACTCTGCATCATTCTCTGCAGTCTTTACACTGTCCACAGAAGGGGGGGGGGGCAGACCGTGCTTGTAAAACAGAACCAATGTCTACCAGACTTTACGTCTCCGAAACCCACTCCATCAAGGGTTGGCCACTGTGACCCTGAGCCAGGGCTGCCTCCTTGTCGGTGTATATTGTCATCTCATTGGCGCTCCTCAGGCAAGGCCCAACTGAAGTGCTGGTCCAGTGCTTCATTTAAACTCTTTATGTCAACACTCCACACAGACAAGGGGATTCCAATCCAGAACACTCTTCAGTGCCAAGTATACTGTGTGAGGGTTATACTTAGACAATTAAAAGTAATGGCCCAATTAGTGTTGTAGAACAGAGAGGCCTAGAGGTTCAGGTACATAATTCTTTGAAGTTTGCACCCCATATGGCTAGGGTGGTTAAGAAGGCCTTTAGCACACTTGCCTTCACTGCTCAGTCCTTTTAAGTACAGGAGTTGGGACGTCATGTTGTGGTTGTACAGGACATTGGAGAAACCTCTTCTGAAATATTGTGTCCAGTTCTGGTCTAGATTACTTACAGTGTGGAAACAGGCCCTTCAGCCCAACAAGTCCACACTGACCCGCCGAAGTGCAACCCACCCAGACCCTTACATTTACCCCTTACCTAACACTACGGACAATTTAGCATGGTCAATTCACCTGACCCGCACATCTTTGTGACTGTGGGAGGAAACCGGAGCACCCGGAGGAAACCCACGCAGACACGGGGAGAACGTGCAAACTCCACACAGTCAGTCGCCTGAGGCGGGAATTGAACCCGGGTCTCTGGTGCTGTGAGGCAGCAGTGCTAACCACTGTGCCACCGTGCCGCCCGTCTCTTTGGTATAGGATATTATCAAGTTGGAGGGGGTTCAGAAAAGATTTACTTGGATGTTGTTGGGAATGGAGAGTTTGAGTTATAAGGAGAGGCTGGATTGCCTGGGACTGTTTTTATTGGAGTGTAAGAAGTTGAGGTGTAAGCTATAGAGGTTTATTAAATCATATGGAGTACAGATAAGGAGATTAGTAAGGGTCTTTTCCCTAGAGTGGGTGATTTCAGGGACATTTTTAACATGACAGGAGAAAAACAGGGGGGCAATTTTTTTTTACACAGAAAGGAAATTGAGGATGTGGTACACTTAACAAAGAATTGGATAGGACAGGTTTGGAGGAATATAGGCCAAGCACAGGCTAGGTTAGTTTAGGATTATGTTCAGTCTGGACTGGTTAGACTGAAGGTCTGTTTCTGTGCAGTATGACTCTCTGACTGAATGTAGACAGGCAGGAGGCTGGAAGAACACAGCAAGCCAGGCAGCATCAGGAGGTGGAGAAGTCAACGTTTCGGGTGTAGCCCTTCTTCAGGAACTGAAAGACATCTGACCACAGCCTGTCAGAGCAGGCCTGAGCGGGAGCCTGAGTCTCTCCCAAAACCGTAAACACCACTGACTGGATGAAGGTGGCATTGCGCTCGAGGGCTCAATGCGTGGTGGCCATGCCCTGCAAACCCCTAGCTGCCTGAGGTTACCATGAGCTGCTAGGAGCACAGCAGGATCCCACCATCAACTCACGGGAAAGCGAAAGCGTAAAACATGGGATTCTTTCAGCTTCTGTGGGACCCACCCTGTTCTACTGGTTGGCACGGGTCCTAGCTCTCAGTACACTGTCCTGGTGGAAGGTTAAACACCACCCAGAGAGGCTGAACAAACCCACACCCCACTGACATAGCGCCTGTCACTCAGGCAAATGCAGAGGAAGTGACAGCTTCATAAAAATCCAGATGGACAAGTCACACCCAGCAGTAACCATTCTGAATCACCAGTGGTCTCTCTCTCTCTCTCTCTCTCTCTCTCTCCCAGAGGAAGGATGCTGTGAAACTCGAAAGGGTTCAGAAAAGATTTACAAGGATGTTACCTGGTTTGGAGGATCTGAGCTACAGGGAGAGGCTGAACAAGCTGGGGCTGTTTTCCCTGGAGCGTCGGAGGCTGAGGGGTGACCTTAGAGAGGTTTACAAAATCATGAGGGGCATGGATAGGATAAATAGGCAAAGTCTTTTCCCTGGGGTTGGAGAGTCCAGAACTAGAGGGCATAGGTTTTGGGTGAGGGGGAAAGATATAAAAAGGACCTAAGGGGCAATGTTTTCACGCAGAGGGTGGTACGTGTATGGAATGAGCTGCCAGAGGAAGTGGTGGAGGTTGGTATAATGACAGCATTTAAAAGGCATTTGGATGGGTTCACGAATGGGAAGGGTTTGGAGGGATATGGGCCGGGTGCTGGCAGGTGGGACTAGATTGGGTTGGGATATCTGGTCGGCATGGACAGGTTGGACCAAAGGGTCTGTTTCCATGCTGTACATCTCTATGACTCTATGATGTGAAGCTGCAATAGGTCGTGCTGCTCTGAGCATTAGCGAGGTAGGTCAGTGGGAAAGGTGGTAAAGTGCCCGCTGCACAATGCACTGCCCATCCTCCAGCTGGAGTCCAACACAAAGTGAGCTGAAGTCCTGTAACAGGCCGGGACCACTACAGAGCATTGAGCACTGAGGAAGCTGGGCTGGAATCACTGAGTGATGTACACCTGTAGGGAACATTGGCTCATTTGGAGTTACCTTAGACAAGGAAGTAGCAAATACAAAAGCAAACTGTCTCCACAAGCGAGTGTGGAGCAGCCACATTCTGAGAGAGCACACTGGACAAAGTTGTGGCCCTCCCCACAAATAGCAGAGCCGAGCCTATGGTAAAGAACACAGAGGGGTCCCACACCAAACCTACAGGGACTCCCTGACCAAGAGGCTCTCCCCATGTGCCACATGGCTAGTGGGACACTCAGATTGGGTTTTTGAGCCACTACAGAGACCACTGAGAGGGAGCAACGGGTGAAGGAGAGGAGGGAGAAGAGGATCCATCTTGTTGTCCCTAGCAACAACCTGCACCCACAATGGGAGAAGCTGCCAGTGACTGAGTGGCCTGACTCACCAGCAGGGAACCTGCAATCCATGTCCAACCTTCCTCTAACCTTCACCTGGGCAGGAACCTCCAGAGGCAGATCTTACGGAGAGACAGACTTACATTAGAGATCGATCTAAGACAGTCTCCTTGGCTGATTCCTGGATGAAGGGTTTGTCTTACAAGGAGGCATTGAGAAGGAAGGGCCTATACCACTGCAACTCCGAAGGGTGAGAGGAGATCTTCCTAAAACCTAAGATCCTGAGGGGGCCTGGGCAGGAAAGGGGGTTTCCCCTGGGACGGGGAATCTAGAACCTGGGAGGCACAGCTTCAGAGTCGAAGCTCTCCCATATCGTGTCAGAAAGGTCATCCCTCCCCCCCCCTGCAGCCACCAGCAGGGGTTCAGTCAGTGAATATTGCTGAGGTTACATTAAGTCAGATTGCTGATCAGAGGGAGAGCTGGGCATTATGGGTGATGGAAGTGGAGCTGCAGATACAGTCGGCTGTTATTGAGTGCTGGAGCTGTGGGTGACAGGCCCTGCTGCCATAAGAAGCTACAGCTGCCAATGGACCTGGGATTCCTGCTTCTCTCACACTCCATCAACACATTCATAAGATTCGTACCGTTACGAATGGCAGAAGCAAGTCATTCCCAGGCAGGAAAGCTGGCTCAGAGAATGGTTGGGATCAGTTCCCATTGGTAACAGGCTGGGAATTAGCTGCCAGTGGGTGCGGTCCCTCTCGCACTGACATGGCACAGTTGGTCCTTTCACACTGTAAAGGGTCTGCTCTCAAGTCTCAGAAATCCCACTCAGCATTTGAGCAGCTTTATTTCCTTCGGGAGCTCTGCAGCTCAGACTGGGCCGAAATGCAAGGACCACTTGGTGCTGAAACATATCCACAACTGCGTCAGTCCTGATGCCGACTCAACACTGCGCTCAATAGAGGGATCATAAATGGCCTCCAATCCAATTGAGACTCATTCAACCCAGGATCTCCCCCTCTGCTGTCTAACATATAAGAGCAAGGAGGTAATGTTGGTATTGTATAGAGCATTGTTTAGGCCACGGCTGGAGTAGTGTGTGTAGTTCTGGTCACTTCACTGCAGGAAGGATGTCATAGCCCTAGAGGGGGTACACAGGATGTTGTCTGAGATGGAGAAATTGAACTATAAGGAGAGATTAGATAGGCTTAGATTGTTCTGTTTAGAGCAGAGAAGACCAAGAAGGGACATGATTGAGGTGTATAGGTTTATGAGGGCTATGGACTGGGTGAATAGAGAGCAACTGTTTCCCTTGGTTAAGGGAACAATCATGAGTGGGCATAGTGGTAGGGGAAGGGGCAGGAGAATCAGAGGGGATTTGGGAAACACACATTTTCACTCAGTGGGTGTGTGGGCCTGGATGACTGCTTGGGAAGGTAGTGAAGGTCAAAAACCTGAATGGCCTTTAAAAAATAGTTGAACAAGTAGTTCAAATGTCATAACATTCGAGGAGATGGGACACATGCAGGAAATTGGGATTGCTGCACTTTTAGTGGTCGTTATGTCAGTGCAAACTCAATGGGCCGAAAGGTCTTTTCTGTGCTGTATTACTCTGTGACTATAAGAGACACCCTGGGGTCAGAACTTACCATGGACCATACTGTCCTCGGGTGTGGAGAGAGGAAGAGAGATTATAAATAGCAGACCCTCACCCTGGCTGTAGCAAGCAGCAAAAGGCATCATTGTAAATCTGACCGAGGGAACTGAACAACACAGGAAAATAGGGAAGTGGGAACATAGATCCTATTGGAAGTCAGGAATATAAGAATTGTTAGACCAAGCTCTGACGTCATCTTGATACAGCAGAGTGCTGTCAATACCACCAGCTTTTTTGTGTAAATGATTGCAATACATTTCCTCGAAATGCTGAGCCCTAAATCTGAGATGATCTCCATAAATTAGAGTGACATCAAAGGGAAGAGCTTCCGTCAATCAATCCCATTTAATCCCTTAATCACCACAAACAGCAGCATGAGCACGTGCCTGAAAAAAGGGATCAATATGACACACAGACACACACACAGACACACACACACAGACACACACACACACATACACACAGACACATACACACAGACGCACACACACAGACGCACACACACAGACACATACACAGACACAGACACACAGGCACACACAGACACAAACACAGATACACAGGCACACACACACACAGACACACACACAGACACACACACACAGACACACAGGCACACGCACACACACACACAGACACAAACACACACACAGGCACACACAGACACAGACACAGACAGGCACACACAGACACACACACAGACACACAGGCACACACACACAGACACACACACACACAGACACACACACACACAGACACACACACACACACACACAGACACAAACACAGACACAGACACAGACACACAGGCACACACAGACACACACACAAACACAGATACACAGACACAGACATACACAGACACACACAGAGATATACACACACACAGACACACAAGCAGACACACGCGCACACACAGACACATACAGACAGACACACACTCTCTCTCACATACACACATACGCTAAGCTTACTAACCGTATTAGCTCAGGGTGAAGCTGGGAGCAGAGCAAATCTGCCTTAAGGAAAATATATGGAGCATGGTCAGCTCCTACAACAGGGAGCAGAGAGTCAGTACATAGGCAAGGCACTGCCGAAAGACACAGGGAGGGTACCAACAGGAACCAAGATACACATATACACCCAATCAATGGGGAACAAGAAACAGACTGACCCCAGTGAGTGGGGAATTGGAAACAGACTGACCACCTTTGAGTGGGGAACAGGAAACAGACTGACCACCAGTGAATGGGGAACAGGAAACAGACAGACCCCAGTGAATGGGGGACTGAAAACAGACTGACCCCGAGTGAGTGGGGAACTGGAAACAGACTGACCACCTTTGAGTGGGGAACTGGAAACAGACAGACCCCCAGTGAATAGGGAACAGGAAACAGGCTGACCCCAGTGAGTGGGGAACAGGAAACAGACTGACCCCTGGTGAATGGGGAACAGGAAACAGACAGACCCCCAAGTGAATGGGGAACAGGAAACAGACGGACCCCAGTAAATGGGGAACAGGAAACAGACTGACCGCAGTGAGTGGGAAACTGGAAACAGACTGACCCCCAATGAATTGGGAACAGGAAACAGACTGACCCCAGCGAATGGGGAACAGGAAACAGACTGACCCCAGCGAATGGGGAACAGGACACAGACTGACCGCAGTGAGCGGGGAACAGGAAACAGACTGACCCCAGTGAATGGGGGACTGAAAACAGACTGACCGCAGTGAGCGGGGAACAGGAAACAGACTGACCGCAGTGAGCGGGGAACAGGAAACAGACTGACCCCCAATGAATTGGGAACAGGAAACAGACTGACCCCAGTGAATGGGGAACAGGAAACAGACTGACCCCAGTGAATGGGGGACTGAAAACAGACTGACCCCGAGTGAGTGGGGAACTGGAAACAGACTGACCCCCAGTGAATGGGGAACTGGAAACAGACTGACCCCCAGTGAGCGGGAAACAGTAAACAGACTGACCCCCAGTGAATGGGGAACTGGAAACAGACTGACCCCCAGTGAGTGGGGAACTGGAAACAGACTGACCACAATGAATGGGGAACTAGAAACAGACTGACCTTAGTGAGTGGGGAACTAGAAACAGGCTGACGCCTACTGAATGGAGAACTGGAAACAGGCTGACCCGCAGCGAATGGGGGACTGAAAACAGACTGACCCCAGTGAATGGGGGACTGAAAACAGACTGACCCCCAGTGAATGGGGAACTGGAAACAGACTGACCCCAGTGAATGGGGAACTGGAAACTGACTGACCCCCAGTGAGTGGGGTACAGGAAACAGGCTGACCCCAGTGAGTGGGGCACAGGAAACAGACTGACCCCCAGTGAATGGGGAACAGGAAACAGACTGACCCCCGTGAGCGGGGAACAGGAAACAGACTGACCCTAGTGAGTGGGGAACAGGAAACAGACTGACCCTAGTGAGTGGGGAACAGGAAACAGGCTGACCCCCAGTGAGTGGGGAACAGGAAACAGGCTGACCCTAGTGAGTGGGGAACAGGAAACAGGCTGACCCCCAGTGAGTGGGGAACAGGAAACAGGCTGACCCCCAGTGAGTGGGGAACAGGAAACAGACTGACCCCAGTGAATGGGGAACAGGAAACAGACTGACCCCAGTGAATGGGGGACTGAAAACAGACTGACCCCGAGTGAGTGGGGAACTGGAAACAGACTGACCCCCAGTGAATGGGGAACTGGAAACAGACTGACCCCCAGTGAGCGGGAAACAGTAAACAGACTGACCCCCAGTGAATGGGGAACTGGAAACAGACTGACCCCCAGTGAGTGGGGAACTGGAAACAGACTGACCACAATGAATGGGGAACTAGAAACAGACTGACCTTAGTGAGTGGGGAACTAGAAACAGGCTGACGCCTACTGAATGGGGAACTGGAAACAGGCTGACCCGCAGCGAATGGGGGACTGAAAACAGACTGACCCCAGTGAATGGGGGACTGAAAACAGACTGACCCCCAGTGAATGGGGAACTGGAAACAGACTGACCCCAGTGAATGGGGAACTGGAAACTGACTGACCCCCAGTGAGTGGGGTACAGGAAACAGGCTGACCCCAGTGAGTGGGGCACAGGAAACAGACTGACCCCCAGTGAATGGGGAATTGGAAACAGACTGACCTCCAGTGAGTGGGGAACAGGAAACAGACTGACCCCAGTGAATGGGGAACAGGAAACAGGCTGACCCCCGTGAGCGGGGATCAGGAAACAGACTGACCCTAGTGAGTGGGGAACAGGAAACAGACTGACCCTAGTGAGTGGGGAACAGGAAACAGGCTGACCCCCAGTGAGTGGGGAACAGGAAACAGGCTGACCCCCAGTGAGTGGGGAACAGGAAACAGACTGACCCTAGTGAATGGGGGACTGAAAACAGACTGACCCCAGTGAATGGGGGACTGAAAACAGACTGACCCCCAGTGAATGGGGAACTGGAAACAGACTGACCACCAGTGAGTGGGGAACAGGAAACAGGCTGACCCTAGTGAGTGGGGAACAGGAAACAGGCTGACCCCCAGTGAGTGGGGAACTGGAAACAGGCTGACCCCCAGTGAGTGGGGAACAGGAAACAGACTGACCCCAGTGAATGGGGAACAGGAAACAGACTGACCCCAGTGAATGGGGGACTGAAAACAGACTGACCCCGAGTGAGTGGGGAACTGGAAACAGACTGACCCCCAGTGAATGGGGAACTGGAAACAGACTGACCCCCAGTGAGCGGGAAACAGTAAACAGACTGACCCCCAGTGAATGGGGAACTGGAAACAGACTGACCCCCAGTGAGTGGGGAACTGGAAACAGACTGACCACAATGAATGGGGAACTAGAAACAGACTGACCTTAGTGAGTGGGGAACTAGAAACAGGCTGACGCCTACTGAATGGGGAACTGGAAACAGGCTGACCCGCAGCGAATGGGGGACTGAAAACAGACTGACCCCAGTGAATGGGGGACTGAAAACAGACTGACCCCCAGTGAATGGGGAACTGGAAACAGACTGACCCCAGTGAATGGGGAACTGGAAACTGACTGACCCCCAGTGAGTGGGGTACAGGAAACAGGCTGACCCCAGTGAGTGGGGCACAGGAAACAGACTGACCCCCAGTGAATGGGGAATTGGAAACAGACTGACCTCCAGTGAGTGGGGAACAGGAAACAGACTGACCCCAGTGAATGGGGAACAGGAAACAGGCTGACCCCCGTGAGCGGGGATCAGGAAACAGACTGACCCTAGTGAGTGGGGAACAGGAAACAGACTGACCCTAGTGAGTGGGGAACAGGAAACAGGCTGACCCCCAGTGAGTGGGGAACAGGAAACAGGCTGACCCCCAGTGAGTGGGGAACAGGAAACAGACTGACCCTAGTGAATGGGGGACTGAAAACAGACTGACCCCAGTGAATGGGGGACTGAAAACAGACTGACCCCCAGTGAGCGGGAAACAGTAAACAGACTGACCCCCAGTGAATGGGGAACTGGAAACAGACTGACCCCCAGTGAGTGGGGAACTGGAAACAGACTGACCACAATGAATGGGGAACTAGAAACAGACTGACCTTAGTGAGTGGGGAACTAGAAACAGGCTGACGCCTACTGAATGGGGAACTGGAAACAGGCTGACCCGCAGCGAATGGGGGACTGAAAACAGACTGACCATAATGAATGGGGGACTGAAAACAGACTGACCCCCAGTGAATGGGGAACTGGAAACAGACTGACCCCAGTGAATGGGGAACTGGAAACTGACTGACCCCCAGTGAGTGGGGTACAGGAAACAGGCTGACCCCAATGAGTGGGGCACAGGAAACAGGCTGACCCCCAGTGAATGGGGAATTGGAAACAGACTGACCCCCAGTGAGTGGGGAACAGGAAACAGACTGACCCTAGTGAGTGGGGAACAGGAAACAGGCTGACCCCCAGTGAGTGGGGAACAGGAAACAGGCTGACCCCCAGTGAGTGGGGAACAGGAAACAGACTGACCCTAGTGAGTGGGGAACAGGAAACAGGCTGACCCTAGTGAATGGGGGACTGAAAACAGACTGACCCCAGTGAGTGGGGAACTGGAAAGAGACAGATCCCAGTGTGGGGAACATGAAACAGACTGACCCCCAGCGAATGGGGAACTGGAAACAGGCTGACCCCTAGTGAATGGGGAACAGGAAACAGGCTGACCCGCAGCGAATGGGGAACAGGAAACAGACTGACCCCGGTGAGTGGGGAACAGGAAACAGGCTGACCCGCAGCGAATGGGGGACTGAAAACAGACTGACCCCAGTGAATGGGGGACTGAAAACAGACCGACCCCAGTGAATGGGGGACTGAAAACAGACCGACCCCAGTGAATGGGGAACAGGAAACAGATAGACCCCCAGTGAGTGGGAACTGGAAAGAGACTGACCCCAGTGAATGGGGAACTGGAAACAGACTGACCCCAGTGAATGGGCAACTGGAAACGGACTGACCCCCAGTGAGTGGGGAACAGGAAACGGACTGACCACCAGTGAATGGGGAACTGGAAACAGACTGACCCCCAGTGAGTGGGGAACAGGAAACAGGCTGACCCCAGTGAGTGGGGAACAGGAAACAGACTGACCCCCAGTGAATGGGGAATTGGAAACAGACTGACCCCGGTGAGTGGGGAACAGGAAACAGGCTGACCCCAGTGAGTGGGGAACAGGAAACAGACTGACCCCCAGTGAATGGGGAATTGGAAACAGACTGACCCCGGTGAGTGGGGAACTGGAAACAGACTGACCCCAGTGAGTGGGGAACAGGAAACAGACTGACCCCAGTGAGTGGGGAACTGGAAACAGGCTGACCCCCAGTGAATGGGGAACAGGAAACAGACTGACCCCCAGTGAATGGGGAACTGGAAACAGACTGAACCCAGTGAGTGGGGAACAGGAAACAGCTGAAAGAATCCCAGGATCCTGTAGCTCAGATTCTCACAGCCCCTTTTGGAATGATCTGAGCTTTACTTTCATCTGACAGTGGGTCTGTTATTCCCGATTTCTCCTGCTCCTTAGCACTGAACAAATAATCAGTCTCTTAATGTAATTATCAAAATTATCGAATATCAGGTTAAACTGCGCTTTTCCTTAAAAAGTTATTGTCTCTGAAATTGCTGGAGTCTTACATAATTAACGCATAAATCTCCTTTAAAGCCAGTTTAATGAGTCCCAGAGCTCAGCACTTCTGCTCCATCTGAATAGTTGTTCCTCCCTACTTCTTTCATTAATTTTGATAATCTTCTTTCTCTCTGGGCCTAACGTGGGATCGGTGAATTCATTACTCAGTTATCTGAAACAAATAATTACAAAATAGGGCCTTGACTTGATCCTCCCAGGGACACAAAGCTCCTTTTATAATGATTTCTTTGTGTGAAGGTTGCAGAAGCGAGTGGACGCTGATTGTATTCGATCTTAATCCCGTCATTGGCACACCGCCAGATCACTCAGTTCACTCCAGTCTCTGGGTGTTTTATTGGCACTGACTGGTTCCATTTCTGTTGCCATAACTCAAGGATCATCTAGCAATCCAAAACCATTACAGATTAATCTCCAGCGTTGTGTTCTGTGTGACCCAGGAGAAAGATTGTTCAAGGATTATATATTGTCTTTTGATTTACGTTTTAGCCAGCTGCCAGTCTCAAAAAGATTGGGAAAAGCTAGTTTTAAACCAACAAGTTAGCCAGCTACTGAGTGGGGGGGTGGGCATGCCCTGGAACCACTATGGTGTGCAAAGAAGTTATTTGGCTCATCCAGTCTGCACTGACCCTCTGAAGAGCACCCCACCCAGCCCCATCACCCCACGCCATGCCTGTAACCCCACATTTACCACAACTAATCCACTAGTCTGCACACTACACGGCAATTTACCATGGCCGATCCATTATATCTGAATATATTCAAACTGCGGGAGGAAACCGGAACACCCGGAGGAAACCCACGCAGACACAGGGAGAATGTGCAAACTCAACACAGTGGCTGGAGGGTGGGATCGAACCCAGGTCCTTGGTGCTGTGAGGCAGCTGTACTAAATCACTGTGCCACTGATGGTGTGTATTACTGAGTGGCTGAGCTATGCACAGGAGTGTCAGGGTGTAACATACCAAGATCCCCTGATGAGGCTTTCAGGAATATGGCCAGCCCAAATTAGCAACCACAAACTGAATCACTGCATCGCTGCATCATTACATCGTTGCGTCATTGCATCGCTGCATCATTACATCACTGCATCGCTGCATCATTACATTGCTACATCATTACACCGCTGCATCATTTCATTGCTGCATCATTACATCGCTGCATCATTACGTTGCTGCATCATTACATCACTGCATTATTACATTGCTGCATCAGTACATCGCTGCATCATTACATCGCTGCATCATTACGTTGCTGCATCATTACATTGCTGCATCATTACATCGCTGCATCATTACTTCGCTGCATCATTACATTGCTGCATCATTGCATTGCTGCATTGTTACATCGCTGCATCATTACATCGCTGCATCATTACTTCGCTGCATCATTACATTGCTGCATCATTACATCGCTGCATCATTACATCGCTGCATCATTACATCGCAGCATCATTACATCACTGCATCATTATATCGCTGCATCATTACATTGCTGCATCATTACGTTGCTGAATAATTACATCGCTGCATCATTACATCACTGCATTGCTGCATCATTACTTTGATGCATCATTACATCACTGCATCGCTCCATCATTACATCGCTGCATCATTACATCGCTGCATCATTACATTGCTGCATCCTTACGTTGCTGAATAATTACATCGCTGCATCATTACATCACTGCATTGCTGCATCATTACATCGATGCATCATTACATCACTGCATCGTATATCATTACATCGCTGCATCATTACATCGCTGCATCATCACATTGCTACATCATTACATCGCTCCATCATTGCATTGCTGCATCATTACATCGCTGCATCATTACATTGCTGCACCATTACATCGCTGCATCATTACATTGCTGCATTGCTGCATCATTACATTGCTGCACCATTACATCGCTGCATCATTACATTGCTGCATCATTACATTGCTGCATCATTACATTGCTGCACCCTTATGTTGCTGAATTATTACATCGCTGCATCATTACATCACTGCATCGTATATCATTACATTGCTGCATCATTACATCGCTGCATCATCACATTGCTGCATCATTTCATTGCTGCATCATTACATCGCTGCATCATTACATCACTGCATCATTACATCACTGAATCATTACATTGCTGCATCCTTACGTTGCTGAGTTATTACATCGCTGCATCATTACATCACTGCATCATTACATTGCTGCATCCTTACGTTGCTGAATAATTACATCGCTGCATCATTACATCACTGCATTGCTGCATCATTACATCACTGCATCATTACATCGCTGCATCATTACATCACTGCATCATTACATTGCTGCATCCTTACGTTGCTGAGTTATTACATCGCTGCATCATTACATCACTGCATTGCTGCATCATTACATCGCTGCATCATTACATCGCTGCATCATTACATCACTACATTGCTGCATCATTACATTGCTGCATCTTTACATCACTGCATTGCTGAATTATTACATCGCTGCATCATTACATCACTGCATCGTATATCATTACATCGCTGCATCATTACATCGCTGCATCATCACATTGCTGCATCATTACATCACTGCATCGTATATCATCACATTGCTGCATCATTACATCACTCCATCATTGCATTGCTGCATCATTACATCGCTGCATCATGACATTGCTGCATCATTACATCGCTGCATCATCACATTGCTGCATCATTACATTGCTGCATCATCACATCACTGCATCGTATATCATTACATCGCTGCGTCATTACATCGCTGCATCATTACATCGCTGCACCATTACATCACTGCATCATTACATTGCTGCATCATTACATCGCTGCGTCATTACTTTGCTGAATTATTACATCGCTGCATCATTACATCACTGCATTGCTGAATTATTACATCACTGCATCATTACATCACTGCATCGTATATCATTACATTGCTGCATCATTACATCGCTGCATCATCACATCACTGCAGCATTGAATTGCTGCATCATTACATCACTGCATCATTACATCACTGCAACATTACATCGCTGCATCATTTCATTGTTGCATCATTACATCGCTGCATCATTACATTGCTGCATCAGTACATTGCTGCATCCTTACGTTGCTGAGTTATTACATCACTGCATCATTACATCACTGCATTGCTGCATCATTACATTGATGCATCATTACATCACTGCGTCATATATCATTACATCGCTGCATTGTTACATCGCTGCATCATCACATCACTGCAGCATTGAATTGCTGCATCATTACATCACTGCATCATTACATCACTGCAACATTACATCGCTGCATCATTTCATTGTTGCATCATTACATCGCTGCATCATTACATTGCTGCATCATTACATTGCTGCATCATTACATTGCTGCATCCTTACGTTGCTGAGTTATTACATCACTGCATCATTACATCACTGCATTGCTGCATCATTACATTGATGCATCATTACATCACTGCGTCATATATCATTACATCGCTGCATTGTTACATCGCTGCATCATTACATCGCTGCATTATTTCATTGCTGCATCATTACATCGCTGTGTCATTACATCGCTGCATCATTACATTGCTGCATTGCTGCATCATTTAGTTGCTGCATCATTACATTTCTGCATCATCACATCGCTGCATCATTACATTGCTGCACCATTACATCGCTGCATCATCACATTGCTGCATCATTACATCACTGCATCATTACCTCACTGCATTGCTGCATCATTACATTGCTGCATCATTTAGTTGCTGCATCATTACATCGCTGCATCATCACATTGCTGCATCATTACATCACTGCATAGCTGCATCATTACATTGCTGCATCATTACATCGCTGCATCCTTACATCACTGCATCGAATATCATTACATCGCTGCGTCATTACATCGCTGCATCATTATATCACTGCATTGCTGCATCATTATGTTGCTGCATCATTATGTTGCTGCATCATTACATCACTGCATCATTATGTTGCTGCATCATTACATCACTGCATCATTACATCACTGCACCATTACATCACTGCATCATTGCATTGCTGCATCATTACATTGCTGCGTCATTACATTGCTGAATCATTACATTGTTGCATCATTATGTTGCTGAATTATTACATCGCCGCATCATTACATCACTGCTTTGCTGAAATATTACATTGCTGCATCATTACATCACTGCATCGTATATCATTACATCGCTGCATCATTACATCGCTCCATCATTGCATTGCTGCATCATTACATCGCTGCATCATCACATTGCTGCATCATTACATCACTGCATCGTATATCATTACATCGCTGCGTCATTACATCGCTGCATCATTACATTGCTGCATCATTACATCGCTGCATCGTATATCATTATATCGCTGCGTCATTACATCGCTGCATCATTACATCGCTGCATCATCACATTGCTGCATCATTACATCACTGCATCGTATATCATTACATCGCTGCGTCATTACATCGCTGCATCATTACATTGCTGCATCATTACATCGCTGCATCATTACTTCGCTGCATCATTACATCACTGCATTGCTGTATCATTACATTGATGCATCATTACATCACTGCATCGTATATCATTACATCACTGCATCATTGCACTGCTGCACCATGACATTGCTGCATCATTACATCGCTCCATCATTACATCGCTCCATCGTTACATCGCTGCACCATTACATTGCTGCATCATTACATCGCTCCATCATTGCATTGCTGCATCATTACTTCGCTGAATCATTACATTGCTGCATCATTACATCGCTGCATCCTTACATTACTGCATCATTACATCGCTGCATCACCACATTGCTGCATCATCACAGCACTGCATCGTATATCATTGCATCGCTGCGTCATTACATCACTGCATCATTACATTGCTGCATCATTACATCGCTGCATCCTTACATTACTGCATCATTACATCGCTGCATCATCACATTGCTGCATCATCACATCACTGCATCGTATATCATTGCATCGCTGCGTCATTACATCACTGCATCATTACATTGCTGCATCATTACATTGCTGCATCATTACATCGCTGCGTCATTACATCGCTGCATCATCACATCGCTTCATCATTACATCGCTGCATCGCTGCGTCATTATGTTGCTGCATCATTATGTTGCTGCATCATTACATCACTGCATCATTACATCACTGCATCATTACATCACTGCATCATTACATCGCAACATCGCTGTGTTGGCACTATAACTCCTCAGCTGGTGAAACACAGCCAGGGCTAAATGTCGACCACATTGCAAAGTGTAATTAGACTGTGTTTTCAGTGTGATCAAAACATTCTTTTTGCAATTTGAACCATCTTCTGTGTAATTAAACTGTTTTCCATGTAACTAATCTGTGTTTATGTGCAATTAGAACTACTTCCTGTTTTATTAGCAATTTTTTGCATAATTAGATTGTTTCTGCATAATTGGCCTGTAATCAGACAGTGTTTCAGTGTAACCAGACTGCTTTCAGTGTAATTAGATTGTTTTCTCTGCAGTTAGACTGGATTATCTGTGTAAATAGACTTTGTTTTCCATTTAATTGGACACTTCTCAGCATAATTAAGCTGTTTTATTCACAATTAGACTGTTTTCTGAGTCATTCAATTGTTTACTTTGCAGTTGGACACTTTTTTGTAATTAGAAGATTTTCTAGGTAATTAGACTGTGTTTTCTGTGTATGTAGACTGTGTTTGTTCTGTATTTAGACAGCTGTGTTGTTGGCCTGTGTTTGTTGTGTTTTTAAACTGCTGTGCTGTTGGCCTGTGTTTGTTGTGTATTTAGACTGCTGTGTTGTTGGCCTATGTTTGTTGTGTAGTTAGACTTCTGTATTGTTGGCCTGTGTTTGTTGTGTAGTTAGACTGCTGTCTTGTTGGCCCGTGTTTGTTGTGTATTTAGATTGCTGTGCTGTTGGTCTGTGTTTGTTGTGTATTTAGACTGCTGTGTTGTTGGCCTGTGTTTGTTGTGTATTTAGACTGCTGTGCTGTTGGTCTGTGTTTGTTGTGTATTTACACTGCTGTGTTGTTGGTCTGTGTTTGTTGTGTATTTAGACTGCTGTGCTGTTGGCCCGTGTTTGTTGTGTATTTAGACTGCTGTGCTGTTTGTCTGTGTTTGTTGTGTATTTAGACTGCTGTGCTGTTGGCGCGTGTTTGTTGTGTATTTAGACTGCAGTTTTGTTGGCCTGTGTTTGTTGTGTATTTAGATTGCTGTGTTGTTGGCCTGTGTTTGTTGTGTATTTGGACTGCTGCGCTGTTGGCGCGTGTTTGTTGTGTATTTAGATTGCTGTGTTGTTGGCCTGTGTTTGTTGTGTATTTGGACTGCTGTGCTGTTGGCCTGTGTGTGTTGTGTATTTAGATTGGTGTGTTGTTGGCCTGTGTTTGTTGTGTATTTGGACTGCTGTGCTGTTGGCGCGTGTTTGTTGTGTATTTAGACTGCTGTGTTGTTGGCCTGTGTTTGTTGTGTATTTGGACTGCTGTGCTGTTGGCCTGTGTTTGTTGTGTATTTAGATTGCTGTGTTGTTGGCCTGTGTTTGTTGTGTATTTGGACTGCTGTTCTGTTGGCCTGTGTTTGTTATGTATTTAGATTGCTGTGTTGTTGGCCTGTGTTTGTTGTGTATTTGGACTGCTGTGCTGTTGGCGCGTGTTTGTTGTGTATTTACACTGCTGTGTTGTTGGCCTGTGTTTGTTGTGTATTTGGACTGCTGTGCTGTTGGCCTGTGTTTGTTGTGTATTTAGATTGTTGTGTTGTTGGCCTGTGTTTGTTGTGTATTTAGACTGCTGTGCTGTTGGCGCGTGTTTGTTGTGTATTTACACTGCTGTGTTGTTGGCCTGTGATTGTTGTGTATTTGGACTGCTGTGCTGTTGGCCTGTGTGTGTTGTGTATTTAGACTGCTGTGTTGTTGGCCCGTGTTTGTTGTGTATTTAGACGGCTGTGCTGTTGGCCTTTGTTTGTTGTGTATTTACACTGCTGTGTTGTTGGCCTGTGTTTGTTGTGTATTTAGACTGCTGTGTTGTTGGCCTGTGTTTGTTGTGTATTTATACTGCTGTGTTGTTGGCCTGTGTTTGTTGTGTATTTAGACTGCTGTGTTGTTGGCCTGTGTTTGTTGTGTATTTAGATTGCTGTGCTGTTGGTCTGTGTTTGTTGTGTATTTAGACTGCTGTGTTGTTGGCCTGTGTTTGTTGTGTATTTGGACTGCTGTGCTGTTGGTCTGCGTTTGTTGTGTATTTAGACTGATGTGTTGTTGGCCTGTGCTTGTTGTGTATTTAGACTGCTGTGTTGTTGGCCTGTGTTTGTTGTGTATTTAGATTGCTGTGTTGTTGGACGGTGTTTGTTGTGTATTTAGACTGATGTGTTGTTGGCCTGTGTTTGTTGTGTATTTAGACTGCTGTGTTGTTGGACGCTGTTTGTTGTGTATTTAGACTGATGTGTTGTTGGCCTGTGTTTGTTGTGTATTTAGATTGCTGTGTTGTTGGCCCGTGTTTGTTGTGTATTTAGACTGCAGTGCTGTTGGCCTGTGTTTGTTGTGTATTTAGACTGCTGTGTTGTTGGCCTATGTTTGTTGTGTATTTAGATTGCTGTGTTGTTGGCCTGTGTTTGTTGTGTATTTAGACTGCAGTGCTGTTGGCCTGTGTTTGTTGTGTATTTAGACTGCTGTGTTGTTGGCCTATGTTTGTTGTGTATTTAGATTGCTGTGTTGTTGGCCTGTGTTTGTTGTGTATTTGGACTGCTGTGCTGTTGGCCTGTGTGTGTTGTGTATTTAGACTGCTGTGCTGTTGGCCCGTGTTTGTTGTGTATTTAGACTGCTGTGTTGTTGGCCCGTGTTTGTTGTGTATTTAGACGGCTGTGCTGTTGGCCTGTGTTTGTTGTGTATTTACACTGCTGTGTTGTTGGCCTGTGTTTGTTGTGTATTTACACGGCTGTGTTGTTGGCCTGTGTTTGTTGTGTATTTAGACCGGTGTGTTGTTGGCCTGTGTTTGTTGTGTATTTATACTGCTGTGTTGTTGGCCTGTGTTTGTTTTGTATTTAGACTGCTGTGTTGTTGGCCTGTGTTTGTTGTGTATTTAGATTGCTGTGTTGTTGGCTCGTGTTTGTTGTGTATTTAGACTGCTGTGTTGTTGGCCTGTGTTTGTTGTGTATTTAGACTGCTGTGATGTTGGCCTGTGTTTGTTGTGTATTTAGACTGATGTGTTGTTGGCCTGTGCTTGTTGTGTATTTAGACTGCTGTGTTGTTGGCCTGTGTTTGTTGTGTATTTAGATTGCTGTGTTGTTGGCCTGTGTTTGTTGTGTATTTAGACTGCTGTGTTGTTGGCCTGTATTTGTTGTGTATTTAGATTGCTGTGTTGTTGGCCTGTGCTTGTTGTGTATTTAGACTGCTGTGTTGTTGGCCTGTGTTTGTTGTGTATTGAGATTGCTGTGTTGTTGGCCTGTGTTTGTTGTGTATTTAGACTGATGTGTTGTTGGCCTGTGTTTGTTGTGTATTTCGATTGCTGTGTTGTTGGCCCGTGTTTGTTGTGTATTTAGACTGCTGTGCTGTTGGTCTGTGTTTATTGTGTATTTAGACTGCTGTGTTGTTGACCTGTGTTTGTTGTGTATTTAGACTGCTGAGATGTTGGCGTGTGTTTGTTGTGTATTTAGACTGATGTGTTGTTGGCCTGTGCTTGTTGTGTATTTAGACTGCTGTGTTGTTGGCCTGTGTTTGTTGTGTATTTAGATTGCTGTGTTGTTGGCCTGTGTTTGTTGTGTATTTGGACTGCTGTGCTTTTGGCCTGTGTGTGTTGTGTATTTAGACTGCTGTGCTGTTGGCCTGTGTTTGTTGTGTATTTAGACTGCTGTGTTGTTGGCCCATGTTTGTTGTGTATTTAGACTGCTGTGCTGTTGGCCTGTGTTTGTTGTGTATTTACACTGCTGTGTTGTTGGCCTGTGTTTGCTGTGTATTTACACGGCTGTGTTGTTGGCCTGTGTTTGTTGTGTATTTAGACCGGTGTGTTGTTGGCCTGTGTTTGTTGTGTATTTATACTGCTGTGTTGTTGGCCTGTGTTTGTTTTGTATTTAGACTGCTGTGTTGTTGGCCTGTGTTTGTTGTGTATTTAGATTGCTGTGTTGTTGGACGGTGTTTGTTGTGTATTTAGACTGCTGTGTTGTTGGCCTGTGTTAGTTGTGTATTTAGACTGCTGTGCTGTTGGTCTGTGTTTGTTGTGTATTTAGACTGCTGTGCTGTTGGCCTGTGTTTGTTGTGTATTTAGACTGCTGTGTTGTTGGTCTGTGTTTGCTGTGTATTTAGACTGCTGTGCTGTTGGTCTGTGTTTATTGTGTATTTAGACTGCTGTGTTGTTGACCTGTGTTTGTTGTGTATTTAGACTGCTGTGATGTTGGCCTGTGTTTGTTGTGTATTTAGACTGATGTGTTGTTGGCCTGTGTTTGTTGTGTATTTAGACTGCTGTGCTGTTGGGCTGTGTTTGTTGTGAATTTAGACTGCTGTGCTGTTGGCCTGTGTTTGTTGTGTATTTAGACGGCTGTGTTGTTGGCCTGTGTTTGTTGTGTATTTAGACTGCTGTGCTGTTGGCCTGTGTTTGTTGTGTATTTAGACTGCTGTGCTGTTGGCCTGTGTTTGTAGTGTATTTAGACTGCTGTGCTGTTGGCCTGTGTTTGTTGTGTATTTAGACTGCTGTGTTGTTGGCCTGTGTTTGTTGTGTATTTGGACTGCTGTGCTGTTGGTCTGCGTTTGTTGTGTATTTAGACTGATGTGTTGTTGGCCTGTGCTTGTTGTGTATTTAGACTGCTGTGTTGTTGGCCTGTGTTTGTTGTGTATTTAGATTGCTGTGTTGTTGGACGGTGTTTGTTGTGTATTTAGACTGATGTGTTGTTGGCCTGTGTTTGTTGTGTATTTAGACTGCTGTGCTGTTGGACGCTGTTTGTTGTGTATTTACACTGCTGTGTTGTTGGCCTGTGTTTGCTGTGTATTTACACGGCTGTGTTGTTGGCCTGTGTTTGTTGTGTATTTAGACCGGTGCGTTGTTGGCCTGTGTTTGTTGTGTATTTATACTGCTGTGTTGTTGGCCTGTGTTTGTTTTGTATTTAGACTGCTGTGTTGTTGGCCTGTGTTTGTTGTGTATTTAGATTGCTGTGTTGTTGGACGGTGTTTGTTGTGTATTTAGACTGCTGTGTTGTTGGCCTGTGTTAGTTGTGTATTTAGACTGCTGTGATGTTGGCCTGTGTTTGTTGTGTATTTAGATTGCTGTGTTGTTGGCCTGTGTTTGTTGTGTATTTAGACTGCTGTGCTGTTGGTCTGTGTTTGTTGTGTATTTAGACTGCTGTGCTGTTGGCCTGTGTTTGTTGTGTATTTAGACTGCTGTGTTGTTGGTCTGTGTTTGCTGTGTATTTAGACTGCTGTGCTGTTGGTCTGTGTTTATTGTGTATTTAGACTGCTGTGTTGTTGACCTGTGTTTGTTGTGTATTTAGACTGCTGTGATGTTGGCCTGTGTTTGTTGTGTATTTAGACTGATGTGTTGTTGGCCTGTGTTTGTTGTGTATTTAGACTGCTGTGCTGTTGGGCTGTGTTTGTTGTGAATTTAGACTGCTGTGCTGTTGGCCTGTGTTTGTTGTGTATTTAGACGGCTGTGTTGTTGGCCTGTGTTTGTTGTGTATTTAGACTGCTGTGCTGTTGGCCTGTGTTTGTTGTGTATTTAGACTGCTGTGCTGTTGGCCTGTGTTTGTAGTGTATTTAGACTGCTGTGCTGTTGGCCTGTGTTTGTTGTGTATTTAGACTGCTGTGCTGTTGGGCTGTGTTTGTTGTGTATTTAGACTGCTGTGCTGTTGGCCTGTGTTTGTTGTGTATTTAGACTGGAGTGCTGTTGGCCTGTGTTTGTTGTGTATTTAGACTGCCTCAATAGAGAAGCTGGTGGAGACATTCCAGGGAATATTTCCAATTCTGATGGATTTCATCTTCGTACAATGAAATTGCGGATGAACTGGTGACACATTTCCAAATGTTGCTAGATTCTAGAAGGTTCCATCCGACTGGAAAGTGGCAGCGATAACCCCTCTATTCCAGAAGGAGGGAGAGCAGTTGAACATCCGTCATGGGGAGCGTGTTAGACTTCCTTATGGCTACAGATTTGGAAACCTCAAGAGTACTGGGAAACATCAGCACAGTTTTGTGAAAGGGGAGTAACCCCGAGCCAACGTATTGCGAGTTCTTCGAGAGAGGCCACAAACTCTGTGGATAAGGCCCAGCCCAAAGGCAGACTGTACTTTGATTTCGAGAAGGCATTCACATCAGAAGTGATTGTACGAAGTGTAACAGCTCAGGATGTAAGGGATCATACATTATGATGTGTAGACTACTGGTGGGCACTCACCAGGGAGTGGTGTGCAGGTACAGGCCTTTGTCTGATTGGCAGAGAGCAACCAGTTCCCATACCACACACAGCTTTTACAGTTTGTATCAATGACATAGATAAGGGGATTGGGGACTTAGGGAGTGCAGTGGTCCTGTCCTTACTTCTGAGCTCCGAGGCCTTGCTCCACAGAGGTGTCATAATATCTCTGAACAGGTTGATGAGAATTTAGCAACAGACAAGATGCAGTAAGGCTGGAGAACAGCTAAAGTTGTCCTTTTGTTTAAGAAGGGCAACAGGGATAATCCAGGAGATTACAGGCCAGTGAGTCAGTGGTAGGAAACTTACTGGAGAAGATTCTTAGGAACAGGATTCACTCGCATTTGGAAAAGAATGAACTTATTCGGGATGGTTAGTATGGTTTTGTGAAGTCTCTCAAACTTTTCGATGCAAGTGATGATGATCGATGAGGGATGTTATCCACATGGACTTTATATTTGAGAAGGTCCTTCATGATAGGCTGCTCCAGAAGATGGTGAATTAGCAAGTTGAATACAAAATTGGCTTGGTGACAGAAGAGAGGGTAGTTGCAGAGAGGTACTTTTCTGACGGGAAGTCTGTGACCAGTGGCGTTCCACAAGGGACAGTGATTTGCATTTTATACAAATGACTTGAATGAAAATGCAGGGAGTCTGACTAATAGGTTGGCAGACAACAGGAAATGGGTGGAGTTGTGACTAGAGAGGAAGGTTGCCAAAGGATGCAGTAGGATAGAAATTAGTTGGAAAGTTGGTGGATAAATGGCAGATGGAGTTTAATCTGGACACGAGTGAGGTGATGCATTTTGGCAGGTCAAATGTAAGAGGAAAGTATAGAGTAAATGAGAGGGAGCATTCATATACACAGCTCCCTGACAGTGACGACACAAGTGGATAAGTTGGTAAAGATGGCACACGTTATGCTTGCCTCCATGAGCTAGGGCATTGATTATAAACGTTGGGAACGTGCTGCAGCTGTATAAGCTTTAGCTAGGCCACATTTCCAACAGCAGGTGCAGTCCTGGTTACCACACGAAGGCTTTGGAGAGGGTGTTAGAGGCATTAACCAGGGTGCTGCCACGGATTGGAGTGTGTTAGCTACAAACCCAGATTGTTAGTGTCGGGGGCTGAGGGACGACCTGCCAGAAGCACAGAAAATAATAAGAGGCGTGGATAGTCAGGGGGTCTCTGTCCCAGGATGGAAATGTTCAATTCGATGGAGGGGTGGGGTGTAGGTTTAAGGTGAAAGGGGTGTACGAGACAGAGGGTGGTAGGTGCCTGGAATGTGCTGTCACTGGGGTGCTGCAAGCAGATACAACGTCAATGTTTAAGAGGCATTTAGACAGACAAACGAACAGGCAGGGAATAGAGGGATGTGGAGAATGTGCAAGAACGGTATCATGGTCAGCACATACACGATGGCCTGAATGGCCTGTCCCTGTACTGCACTGGTCACTATTTAAAATGTCGAGCGGAGGAGAGTGAAGGGACAGTGCCACAAAGATCGATAGGCAAATATGTTGTGAAGAGGAATCGCTGACAAGTCGTACAGATGGACAGATGGACTATAATGTGGGGAGGTGCATATGATATTGATCACTCAAGCAGACAGAATAAACAAAAAAACAGGTAAAGGAATATTTAAACAGAGAACAACCGCAGGACACTGAGGTTTGGAGAGTTCTAGGCTTTTTTTGTGCAGGAGTCACAAATAAAGTCAGTGTGCAGGTACAACAGGAAATGATGAAGGTTTATAGGATGGCTGAACATTAAAAAAAAGTCTCCTCTTACAGGGGGGCAAGCCAAGAACCCGAGGGGTCACTCCTTTTTCACAGAAGAATGTTTCTCAGAGTGTTCAGACACTTTCAAACTCCCTCCCCCACACCTTTTGAGGGAGGGAGGCAAAAGTGGGGTTCATTAAACGTTTGCTTTGGGGGCGTCGCAGTGGGAGTAAATGGACTCCTTTGCCTGACAGGAATCTAGGAAAACCAGGCTTGAGGAGGAGTTTTTGACCTATTCCAGTCTGACAAATACAGCTGGCTGTTTCCAGCTTCTGTCTTGAACGACTACTGAACAATTATGGCTTTTCGGTCATTTCCAAAAGTAATTTTAAGCACACGTTGCCTGTTTTGTAATCATTTGCTTCTTACCTGCGTGCTCTGTAGCAATGACATACGGAGATCGAGAAATAGTTATTTCACGAGGAAAAAACAAACCCAGTGTGGTGTTTGTTTGCTGTATTTCACAGCATTCCTGGGAATGGGGAATGTCAGACAGAACCTGTCTTGTGCCTGCCGTTTTGTTGTAATGGGTGTTTCGGTGAGTGTGTGGTGATTCTCAGTGACCAAGCACAAGGGATTGTGGGGAGTGGGCCCGAAGGGAAGGCTGTGCGGTATTTTGATGTGAGTGTTGGTTTTCAGTGTGGGGGCCCTTGGCAGAATGTATGTTTTATTGCTCAGAACTGTGGCATGTTAGTGAGTTTTTGTGCTATATCTCACAAGAACAGAGTCTGGTGTTAGACTGGTTTTATTTCTACAGTAAATATAAAAATACAGCGTGGTAGAACTCCCTGACTGTGATCAGCGACAGCTAGACAATATAACAGAAGGTTAGAGGAAAGGAGCAGAGACCCCCAGAGATCCTGGGTACACACTCTGCTCCACAGCACCTTAAACACACACAGACTGGCACATCACTTGTCCGTACACAATCGAGACAGGCACAGAGCCAGCAGAGTTTATATCACCATTTTAAATGTTAAATGTTTTGTTAATGGTCTGTCCCACCATGTTCCCCTCCCTCCCTGCAGAGTGTGGTGACATTGAGTGGGCCCAAGCGCTGACCAGTAACTTGGGACTGTGTTCACCTCGAGAAGGCCAGGACTCCTGAGCAATACACGTTCATCGTCCTCCCTCTCACATCGGGGGTGCGGGGAGTGTCGATGTGGCCCCACCGTCCTGGACAGGGTGTGGACCAATCAGGTGGCTTGGTGGGGGGGTGGGGGTGGGGGTGGGGGTCAGGGGGAAGAGGCCCTACAGCTCAGTCTCCCAGGGGGAGGGGAAGGGGGAGGGGGTGGTAGGCCCAGGAGAGGGGGGGGGGGGCGGGGGAGGAGGAGCGTCTGTGCCCAGGTAGAGGAGGTGGGGTGTCAGTACCTGGGGTGTTATCTATCCCTAGAAGGGGACAGAGGTGCCTGTACCCAGGGGGAGGGGAAGGGGGGTCTCTGTGTCTGGAGGGAGGGAGCAGAGAGTGAGGGGGACACTGGGGCAGGGGAATGGGCAGGGGTAGACGGGTGTCGAGGCCTGGGTTGGTGGGGGAGGTGGGGGATGTGGGTGTCAGGGGTCTGTGAAATCAGGCCAAAGTGACCCAAGGAGAATGGGCATCCTCATTGGCATGAATGCTGCTACCCGTACCTGACAGAGGGGTGTGAGGGTGTGACATGGTATATACCCAGCAGCTAATCTCTCTCTCTCTCCCTCCCTCCCCCCCCCCACTGCATTCTTCCCTTTCTCCCCTTCTCATTCCCCTCAGAGAGCATGGGAGGTGAGAGACAGAGGGGCAGATTCACTTTCCTGTGACGTTATAATGTACAACCAGCGGGGGGCTCCGCCAGGACGTCAGCTATCGAAAGGCCCACCGTCTCCATGGTGACATGCCCCAATGGTGTTTGTACATGGTCGCTACTGAGGGACACAGTGTCAGAGCTCAACACAGGGCATGGAGTAATGCTGGGAGTAGATAGGGGGAATATCCCAGAGAGGGGCAGTGGGGCTGCGGAATGGGGGGGGAACGTCCCGTGCTGGGGGAGGGGTGGAGACAGTGGGGCTGCAGGGTGAGGGTCTTTCTAAGGCCTCTGGTGTCACATCGTGTTGGGGAGCAGAGGAACAGGAATGGTGAGATGGGAATGCTGACAGGAAGCTGTCGGTAAGTCCCAGCTCTAATAGGGAGTGTCCGCTTTCAGGTTCCTGTACAGGCAGCAGGTGAAAATCATTCCGAAGATCTGCAAAGATCAGAACGTGGTGTCAGCCATACACAGTCTCCGTGTTCACTGTATCTTCACATTAACCCCCCACTTCCCCACATTCCCTCCCCTCCCCTCCCTCCAATGGCATAGGGAGCTCCATGTTGGGACCATACGGGAAATCACACAGAGAGCTCCGCACTGGGACCACAGGGGAGATGACACAGAGAGCTCCGCACTGGGACCACGGGGGAGATGACGCAGAGAGCTCCGCACTGGGACCACGGGGGAGATGACGCAGAGAGCTCCGCACTGGGACCACGGGGGAGATGACGCAGAGAGCTCTGCACTGGGACCACGGGGGGAGATGACGCAGAGAGCTCCGCACTGGGACCACGGGGGAGATGACGCAGAGAGCTCCGCACTGGGACCACGGGGGAGATGACGCAGAGAGCTCCGCACTGGGACCACGCGGGAGATGACGCAGAGAGCTCCGCACTGGGACCATGGGGGAGATGACGCAGAGAGCTCCGCACTGGGACCATGGGGGAGATGACACAGTAAGCTCCGCACTGGGACCAACTGGGAGATCACTGGAGAGCTCTACACTGGGACCAGGTGGGATCACGTGATCCTCCTGGCTGGAGGAGCAGGCGCGGGGGGATAAATGGGTCTCTGTTGTCCGTGTATAACAGTGCTTCTACCTGGACACAGGCGATTCCTATTCCCACTGCTCCGATAATCTTCAAGTGGGCCATGATGAAGCCCTCCAGTTTGGTGATACAGCCTCCCTGTAAACAGAGCACATCTCAGACACAGTGAACACACGGCCTTTACACTGGCTACAGGCCTGACCCCAGGAGAGTGGGGTCCAGGACACATCCCACATCATGGCCCTGACGGTGGGGAAAAGACGTCATCGATAGCACTGTCCGGGCTAATGCCAGGACAATCTGCTGGTTATCTTACAGACACCAGAGTAAAGTGTGTGGAAAGGGGAAAGGCGACTTGGGATTCCGAGGGGACTGGATCCGGATCTGGAATATGTGGGATCTTTACCGACCAGCCCAGTCTCTCCTGAACGGATTAGGATTTGTCTGGGGAGGGTTTAGACAATGGTAGTATACTATTTCCAAGGTTCAGAGAACTAGGCATGGTCGGATCACACCAGGGGTAGAGAGGAGGTGGTGTTAGGGTGGGGAGGGGGGGATCACACCAGGGGTAGAGAGGAGGTGGTGTTAGGGTGGGGAGGGGGATCACACCAGGGGTAGAGAGGAGGTGGTGTTAGGTGGGGAGGGGGGGAGGGGGGCTGAGGAAATGAGACAATAAAGACCAAACAAGGCTCCTAGCGGAACCTAACAGAACGGCAAGGTTCACTCTCCCCACAGATACTGCCTAGTATTTTCTGCAGTGTCTATTTTTTAAATGTGATGCATTGTGAATGTATGTGAGGTGGGGGGTAAAATGAGCTACAGATTACACAGGGAAGTACATGATCTGTAACAGAGAGCTGGGTTAACGAGAAGCTGGGTTTACAGTATTCCAGCTCAAATACTGCCTGGGAAACTCAGGGAAGGTCGGGATATAGATGAAGGAGACTATGCAAGACAAGAGGATGCGAACGGGGAAGATTTATTTTGTTACAGCTCACTAACAATGGGGCTACCATCAAACAGATGGGCACATTCCCCACGGCAACAGGCCTGTAGGAAAGACAGTACAGAGAGTTACAACAATAGTGCAACTTTGGCTACTCAAATGCAGCCTGGGATTGTAATAACAGAAAGATCCGAGAGAGAAAGAATCCCTTAGGAGTTTGTTTGTCACTAGTTCAACAAGGAAGAAGATGGAGTTCCAGAGAATGAAACCCACACGATCTTGTATGGACAACAGTGATCATAACGTTGTCAGGGTCAGGATAGCCATAGGCCTGGAGCAATCCAGCGGGAGGATGACTCAGGAGAGGGGCCAATGGATTGAGAATGGATCTGACCCAGAGAAACTGGAATTGTCAGCTGCTTGGTCCATTCTGTCTTTACAGAGGAGACAGTATAGTCACGGTATGTCCCCACGAGGCGAAAAGACGCAGTCAGCAAACCTCAAGCTGCCTGTGGAGAATGAAAAGAGATAGAGATGAAGGTGAGATCGAGCAAAGGTACATTTGAGAGATGACAGGGGGATGATGCAGTCACAAACCAGGCTGGGTGGAGAAGGTTTGAGGAGGGGAGAGTGAATAAAGATGTCAGAGAAGCAAAGAGAGTGCGTGAGAAGAGACCAGCAGCAAACAGGAAGGTGATCTAAATAGTCTGTGGCTCCTTGACTGGAGTAAAAGGGGAGGAGTGAGACCGACACTTGGAGCAGAAAGGGGTTTTACACACAGAGCCAGGGTTGTTGGCCGAGGTGTGAAATGGAGAGGTCCCAACCACCTTTCCTGAGGAAGGTGGTGCTGCCCGAGTCACGGCGAAAGAAAAGGATCTTCAGATCCTTGAATGGGCTAAAGATTGATGAAGGCAACGTCTGGGACCGGCCCCGAACTATCCGGGGACACAGAGTGAAGGCACAGGAAAAACGGTGGAAACGTTGGCCTTAATTTCTGAATTTCCCTTAAACATGGTCTCTGCAGCCTCTCCCCTTTCCACCCACTCTCCCTTCCTCTCTCTTCACCCCCCTGCCTCGGGCCCTTCCCTCTCCCACCCCCTGCCCCCCGGTCACTCACCTCCACCCGGTAGATGTTGGATGGGTGGTCTCGTTTCCCACACCCCACCGTCATGGTCTTGCAGCAGCTGTCGGGTACAATGCGATCCCCGGACTGCCCTGAGGTCACCCAGCGGCTCTCCCGCCAATCCCTCGAGTTGTTACTGCCACAGCACCGGAACTGAGGGGGGTAACACAGGGGGCAAGTTACTGAGGGGGGTAACACAGGGGCAAGTTACTGAGGGGGTAACACAGGGGGGTGAGTTACTGAGGGGGTAACACAGGGGGGTGAGTTACTGAGGGGGGAACACAGGGGAGTGAGTTACTGAGGGGGTAACACAGGGGGGTGAGTTACTGAGGGGGGAACACAGGGGGCAAGTTACTGAGGGGGGAACACAGGGGGTGAGGTACTGAGGGAGTAACACAGGGGGGTGAGTTACTGAGGGGGTAACACAGGGGGCACGGAGGGGTGAGTTACTGAGGGGGTAACGCAGTGGGCACGGAGGGGTGGGGTGAGTTACTGAGGGCACTGCCCTCCTTGGACAGGAGATGTACCCAGCGACAGTCTGCTCCCACCCAAGTGCTGTCACCAGCCTCTCACTCAGAACTAAGTGATCCCTCCTCCCACTCTTTCAAATAACTACTTAACCACAACGCCCGCCCCTCCCCCGTTCACCACTCCCCCTCCCCCACTCACCATCCCCCCATACCCCTCTCTCTTATTTAACTCGTTTACCTCTTTCCCATCCTTTCTTCCTCTGTCTCTCTGCTAACCAGTTTATCCATTCCCAAGGCCTCTCTCAGATAACTAGTATCACTCACTCCCCTTCTCTCGAACAACTACTTTAACCATTTCTCCACTCTCAAATAAAGTGATTTTACTTCCCTTATTCTTGCCTTCAGTTAATCATTCACTAACTGTCTCGATAACTAGTTTAACATTCACTAGCCCCTCAAATAACTACTTGAGCCATTCCCCACCACTCTCTCAGATAACTAGTTTATCTGTACCCCTTCCCCTCTAAGATAACTACTTAAACTGTGTTCCACACCTTCTCGCTCAGAAAACTAGTTAAATCAGTCCTTATTTGCTCTCTAAATTAGATAACTAATTTAACAGGGTCCTACATCCTCTCTTTCACAGGTAACTGTTTTAACTGTCCCCGACCTGCTCTCTCTCTCTCTCTCCAATACCTAGTTTAACATTCACCAGCCCCTCCCTCTCCGGTCAGTAATTTAGCCTTCCTTCATTTTTCTCTCTCAGGTGACATGTTTAACAGTTACCCCCAACTCCCTCAGATAACCAATTTAAATGCTGCCCATACCTCTCTTTCAGATAACTAGTTTAACCATCCTTTCTCAATTATTTTCTCTCAGATTATCATTTCCCACCCTCTCTTGCTCAGAAAATTAGTTTAACTATTCCCTAACTCACAGATAACTAGTTTAACTATTCTCCCACTCCCTCCCTCTCAGATAGCTTGAGTAATTATGTCCCCACTGTATCTTTCTCAGATAACTCGTTTATCCAACTCCACTCTCATAACTAATTTTACCAATTCACATCTCTCTCAGATAACCAATTCAACCATTCACTATTCCCTCGCTCAGATAATTAGATTAGCCATTCCCACCTGCCCACTCTCTCCGATAACTCGTTTAACTGTTCCCCACCACATCAGTTTCTGATAACATGTTTAACTTCTCCATCACCCCTCTCTCTCTCGGGTAACTAGATTAAGCTTTACCCCAACACCTCTCTCAGATAACTAATTTAACCATCTCCCATCTCCACCCTCTCAGATAACTAGTTTATCAGCTCACTATGTCCTCTCACTCAGATAACTAGTTTAACCATCTGCCCCTCCCTCTCTCTGATAATTATTTAACCCATGCCCAATGCACTCACTCTCAGTTTAACCATTTATCATCTCTTTCTAACTAGGTTAATTTCCACTTCTCTCTCATAACCTTTTTAAATCGTTACCCACCACTCATGTAGATAACTAGTTTAACTATTGCACATCACACGTTACCTGTTTGTGTGTGGTGGTCTCTCTCTCTCTCTCCCCACTGTGTTCACCATCTCCCATCCCTCCCCACAATACGCCTGCCCTCACACTCTCTCTCTGTCACATTCTCTCTCTCTCTCTCTCTCGCTGGGCTCTGCTTTTCCCTGGTCAGTCCCCCTCTCCCCCAGACGTGAACTCACTTCTTGCTGCAGTTTGTCAACTGCCTTGGTGATATGGAGCTGGTCTGGCATCCTGTACTTCTCGATCATTGTCACTCGCAGATTGGTCTTCAGATCATCACTCAGCTGTAACAGAGCACAGGCAGGGTGAGCCACAGAGACTTAGCGAGGGAGAGGGGGACATACACACAAGAGGGAGTGAAATAGAGACGTAAAGGGTGAGGGAGAAAGTGGCACTGCCAGAGGGAGGGTGAGAGGAAAATGAATTTATTGGTTAGTGCAATTCCAGGCTCTGACACTGGGTGTCAGTGTGGGACACAGAGCCGCAGTTCTGGACTCGGACACTGGGTGTCAGTGTGGGACACAGAGCTGCAGTTCCGGACTCGGACACTGGGTGTCAGTGTGGGACACAGAGCCGCAGTTCTGGACTCGGACACTGGGTGTCAGTGTGGGACACAGAGCTGCAGTTCCGGACTCGGACACTGGGTGTCAGTGTGGGACACAGAGCTGCAGTTCCGGACTCGGACACTGGGTGTCAGTGTGGGACACAGAGCTGCAGTTCCGGACTCGGACACTGGGTGTCAGTGTGGGACACAGAGCTGCAGTTCCGGACTCGGACACTGGGTGTCAGTGTGGGACACAGAGCTGCAGTTCCGGACTCGGACACTGGGTGTCAGTGTGGGACACAGAGCCGCAGTTCCGGACTCGGACACTGGGTGTCAGTGTGGGAGGCTTATGCTCGAAACGTCGAATTCCCTATTCCTGAGATGTTGCCTAACCTGCTGTGCTTTAACCAGCAACACATTTTCAGCTGCAGACCTCATTTTTTACTGGGGGAGTGTGGGACACAGAGCTGCAGTTCCGGACTCGGACACTGGGTGGGGCAGTGTGGGACACGGATCTGCAGTTCCTGACTCGGACACTGGGTGGGGCAGTGTGGGACACAGAGCTGCAGTTCCGGACTCGGACACTGGGTGTCAGTGTGGGACACAGAGCTGCAGTTCCGGACTCGGACACTGGGTGGGGCAGTGTGGGACACGGATCTGCAGTTCCTGACTCGGACACTGGGTGGGGCAGTGTGGGACACAGAGCTGCAGTTCCGGACTCGGACACTGGGTGTCAGTGTGGGACACAGAGCTGCAGTTCCGGACTCGGACACTGGGTGTCAGTGTGGGACACAGAGCTGCAGTTCCGGACTCGGACACTGGGTGTCAGTGTGGGACACAGAGCTGCAGTTCCGGACTCGGACACTGGGTGTCAGTGTGGGACACAGAGCTGCAGTTCCGGACTCGGACACTGGGTGTCAGTGTGGGACACAGAGCTGCAGTTCCGGACTCGGACACTGGGTGTCAGTGTGGGACACAGAGCTGCAGTTCCGGACTCGGACACTGGGTGTCAGTGTGGGACACAGAGCTGCAGTTCCGGACTCGGACACTGGGTGTCAGTGTGGGACACAGAGCTGCAGTTCCGGACTCGGACACTGGGTGTCAGTGTGGGACACAGAGCTGCAGTTCCGGACTCGGACACTGGGTGGGGCAGTGTTTGTGAACTCTGTTCCATTTTTATAAACATTCTTATGGCTGAGGCCTCCAGAGTTTTGTCTTTGAGGAGAAAGTGGATGGCAATCTGCAGAATTCACCCAGTGGGTGCCAAGTGCTGAGTGGCCAGGGGACAGGGATTAGTGGATTGATGATGTGAACTCAGTTTTACTCAGAGTGACTGTGGACAGGTTCTCGGGAACTGTAATGAGAAATCTATGAAATAGGTTAGCAAACACAATGTCCTCTCAGTGCATTCGCAGAACCCAGAAACACAAACTGTGAGGCACAGAGTATTGGTAATTCGTGTTCAAACAGCAAGTCATCCCATAAAAACAAATAGTACGGCTCCAATCCGAAACAAGGACTCTGCGTCTGTCTTCATTTGGGAAGAGAGTCAGTATCATGGGAAAGGAGGAGGCAGGAAACTTAAAGCACATTGGCAATTAATAAACTTCAAATTAGAAGAATCAATACAGTTCATCTGTTGACTGACAATGTTGTCAGGGAAGGAATTCCAGGATTTTGACCCAGGGACAGAGAAGGAATGGTTTAGTCAGGATAGTGAATGACTTGGAGGGGAACTTGCAAGGGGTGGTGTTCCCATGTATCTGCTGTCCTTGTCCTTCTCGATGGGAGTGACCGTGGGTCTGGAAGGTGCTGTCTGAGGATCTTTGGTGAATTCCTGCAGCACATCCTGTAGAGAGTGCACACTGCTGCTACTGAGCATTGGTGCTTATTGGAGTGGGTGTTTGCGGATTGGTGTCTATTAAGAGGTTGCTTTGTCCCTGGGTGATGTCAAACTTCTTGAGTGTTGTTGGAGCTGCCCCCATTCAGGGAAGTGGGAATAATTCATCACATTCCTGACTTGTGCCATTGTAGATGATGGACAGGCTTTGGGGAGTCAGGAGGGGAGTTACTCACCACAACATTCGCAGCCTCTGACCCATTCACTGAATTTATATGGCAAATCTAGTTGAGTTTCTGGTCAGTGTTCGACCCCAGCACGTTGACAGGTGATGAACTGCTGCTGAGCTACTCTTGGTGGTGGACATTGAAATCCCCTAGCCAAAGGACATTGTGTGCCCTTGCCACCCTCAGTGCTTCCTCCAAGTGTTATTCAACATGGAGGAGTACTGATTCATCAGCTGAGGGAGGACGGTACGTGATCATCAGCAGGAGATTTCCTTGCCCATGTTTAACCTGAAGGCATGAGATTTCACAGGATCTGCAGTCAATGTTGAGGACTCCCAGGGCAACTCCCTCCTGACTGTATCCCACTGTGCCACCACCTCTGGTCAGTCTGTTCTGCAAGTGAGACAGGACATATCCAGGGATGGTGAAAGTGGTGTCTGGGACATTTTCTCTAAGGTATGATTCCGTGAGGATGACTATGTCAGGCTGTTGCTTGACTAGCCTGTGGGACAGTTTTCCCAATTTTGGCACTAGCCTCCAGACGTTAGTGAAGAGGACTTTGCAGGGTTTACAAAGCTACTTCTGCTGTTGCTGTGTCCGATGCCCAGGTCATTGCCAGGTGGGATCATTCTGTCTTGACATTCTCAGGAGCAGCTCATGTGAAGAGTTACATTTAGGTTGGAACGGGAATGTGAACATAGAAACTAAACAGTGGCTTTGAGGGAGGAGAGGGATCTGGAGATTCCCGTCTATTAAATGGCAGCGGGATCAGGATCTGGAAGACTGCTTGGAAACAGATACATGCTCCCGAACCTGGGAGAACTGGCTTTTCCAAGGAGAGGACAGGAAGCTGCTGGGAGATTTCCACTCTGGTTTGCAGGTTGAGAGGGAGAGAGGCTGCAGGAGAGGTAGATCCAGACTGGGAAAAGGGGGAAGAGGGTAGTAATACATTCCTCTCCTGGGAGCTGGGAGAGCTGGATCCTCTCAGAGATCGGAGTCGGTTGTACTAGAGTCAAGTCACCTCAGCCCAGATGGAGTAGGGGGCAGTGAACAGGTCCTGGAAACATTGACACCCTCTGCATAGATGACTCAGTCAGTCATTAGATACACAGCTCCCTCACCGACAGACAAAACAAACCACACACCGTACAGGGGCGGGGGGGATCAATCAATCAGCCCTTCCCAAGTCACTCCCCATCTAGTCACCATCGAACCGGCCCAGCTGACGTCTGGGCGATGAGTTATCCAAGGATTCAAATCTCCCCCCCGGGGACACCAGCAACTCCCCTCCCTCAGACTCCAGTCAGCCCCACCCTGAGGGGCTTCCCAATGTGGGGTGGGGTCTCCCAGAGTGCAGCTTACCTGTTGGTAGTAAACGTAGGCCAGAATTCCTGCCAGGATCTCCAGAACAAAGATAAAGAGCAGCAAGCAAAAATACTGCGGGGGAGAGAGAGGGAAAACAACAACAGATTTTAGCTCAGCTCAAACACAGAGGTCACACCCACGTTCCAGATCAACATCATACATCAGCCCGAGGGGGTGAGGGTGGGCTGGGGGGAGACGGGTGTGGGAGAGAGAGAGAGAGACTGTGTCAGAGGGAGAAGGGAGGAGGAATGTGTGAGAGAGAGGGAGAGAGTGAACCCTGAGATATAGGGACAGTGAAAGCCCCTCTGTGGGATTGGTCAGGAGCTGGGATTTCGGATCGGATATGGGCTGTAGGGATGTCTCACTGGAGCAAGGGAAGAGGCCGTGAATATATGAATGAAGAGAGAACAGTGTGAGAGTCGTTTGTCTAACACCGCGGAGTGAGTATTGAGGGGGACTTAGTGAAGGTTAATCCCTCACCTGAGCAGGAGTAACTCAGTACTGTTTAAACAGCCCTCTCTTGGAGAAGACAGTGGGAGCAGGTTTACCACTGACTGGCTGTTAAAGGGTTAATATTGGCTATTTGGGGAGGGGCGAGGGGGAAACAGTTTCTCATTCCCCCTCCTCAGGGATTGTCCTGATGACCCGGATTGATCCAGAACCTTCTTCCAGCACATGCTCAACCAACTTCAATGTCCTGGGACAGCCCACTGTTTAAAATTCCCGATTGTAGCTTCACCAGGCGACAGAGACACTACAGCGAGAACAACAGGCAGCTGTAACCACGGTAACATACCATCTCAGGGGTTCCTCAAAACACAGGAGGTAGAAAGAGTAAGGGACTGTAACATTCCCACACCATCCAATAAATATTGTCAAGACAGGGGGAGACACAGAGAGAAACATAGACAGGGGGAGACACAGAGAGAACCATAGACAGGGGGAGACACAGAGAGAACCATAGACAGGGGGAGACACAGAGAGAAACATAGACAGCAAGATTAATGCAGTGACGGTGAGAGATAGAGAAAAAAACAATGGGATTAAGAGAACTTCAGAGACAGAGGGAGTGAGTCAGGGAGAGACAGAGAGAGAGAGGGATAGAGACATAGAGAGAGACAAACAGAGGGACGGAGAAAGAGAGAGAGAGATATACACACATAACAGAGAAATACTATGCAAGAGAGATTGAGAGGGACAGAGACAGAAAGATGAATCCTGTCCCAGATTCACATCACCTCGTCATGACAACGCTTTGTAAAATGCAGACTGGCACACAGACGTACACACCCAAAAAAACCCCAAACAAAATTCCACAGAGCTGAGTCACTGTTACAAGTCTCCTGTAACAGTTACAGGCCCTGAGCACAATCCCAGTCTCCTGTAACAGTTACAGGCCCTGAGCACAATCCCAGTCTCCTGTAACAGACACAGGCCCGGAGCACAATCCCAGTCTCCTGTAACAGATACAGGCCCTGAGCACGATCCCAGTCTCCTGTAACAGATACAGGCCCTGAACACAATCCCAGTCTCCTGTAACAGACACAGGCCCTGAACACAATCCCAGTCTCCTGTAACAGACACAGGCCCGGAGCACAATCCCAGTCTCCTGTAACAGACACAGGCCCTGAACACAATCCCAGTCTCCTGTAACAGATACAGGCCCTGAACACAATCCCAGTCTCCTGTAACAGACACAGGCCCTGAGCACAATCCCAGTCTCCTGTAACAGACACAGGTCCTGAGCACAATCCCAGTCTCCTGTAACAGACACAGGTCCTGAGCACAATCCCAGTCTCCTGTAACAGACACAGGTCCTGAGCACAATCCCAGTCTCCTGAGGTCATGGTTCCAGCTTTGTGGTAGGTCTGTTTTATTTTGTGCTTATTTGATTTTAGTAAATCAGTTACAAGTTTTTCCGTAGGCATAGTGATTTCTCTTAAAGCAGTTATTGCAGCCTAGGGTTTATTAATTATTCCTCATGTATATTTTTGGTTTTTAGTGCCAAGCTGAGAATATCTAAAGCATTTTTAAGTCTTGGGGAAATGCCCATCGCTTTGAGAGGTTTTGTTGTCTTTCTTTGAGTTTTGAGCTGTCTGATGAATTCTCAAGAAGGTGGCTTCATCGGCCAATGGTTCTGAGAAGGGAAGGGCCTAGTGAAACTAGCCTACCTTAGAGTGAAGGGTTACTACCAGGCCAGTAGTGTTGGGATAAAACCCTGAAGAGGCTATGCAAAGCTGAGAGGAAGCTCTCCACAATCTCAATCTATGAATTGAAGTCATGAATAACTTAATGTACTGCAGTGACTTGGAGACAGCAAGGACTGATGTCAATAGATGTGAAGCTGGAAAAGCACAGCATTTATTGTTCCTCATGTGGTCTCCTCTATATCAGTGAAACCGAATGCAGACTCGGGGACTGGCTCGTGGAGCATCTGTGCTCTGCATGCATCAACCAACCTGACTTTCCAGTTGCCATCCATTTTAATTGCCCCTCCCACTCCCAGCGACATGTCCATCTTTGGCCTCCTCCAATGGCAGATTGAGGCCATACATAAACTGGAGGAATAACACCTGATATTTCAACTGGGGAGCTTACAGCACAATGGCGTCAATATTGATTTCACCAGCTTCAACATTTCTCCACCCCCAAACTTATCCCATGTCCAGCACCACCCTTCTCCTCGCCTTCCTGACCTAACCTTACTTGTCTATATTCCTACTTATCTAAACACTCCACCCCTCCCACTGACCAATCACAATGCGCCCACCCTCCCCCACGTGCATTACCAGCACACCACAGCCCCACCCCTCTCCCTCTATATACGCCTGGGCTCCCTCCCCCTCCCCAGTCCAGATGAAGGGTTTCAGTCCAAAGTGTGGACCCCCCTGACCCTCAGCTGATGTCTGGCCTGCTGTACTATCCCAGCCTCCCACTGACGTAACCCACTGCAGTGTTGGGGATAGGGTGAGTGTCCTGTAGGAGTGCTGCTTGTGGGGATTCCCAAAGGTGAGCTTGTAGGAACTTTCCAGAAGCTGCTGCTTTTCCTTTCCATTGATAAAGGAGCGTTTTAGGAGTGATGGGATTATATTTTTACCATGAATCCGTCCCCAAAGTGACATAGTTTGGTGTATCCTATTTTACCTTCACTTTCTTTGTGAATAAACTTCTGATTTCATGTCAGAATAAAATCTGACGCATCGTGCACTGAACTTCCAACGGGAGACCGGTTCATTTCAACAAAAACACACAAACTGATCCATCAGCCAGGTTCCTATCTGAGATTGGATCTGTTCATATAGCCGGGACCGTACCAACAAACTGCAGGCGGGGGGGGGCGCTTCCTGTCCCTGGGAATCCTGCAGTCTCCTACCTCCTCCCCGCACTGTCAGTGTGAGATGTCTCAGCCTGCTTCCTCAGCCCGGGCTGGTTAGGAAACGCTGGGAGCTGGTGGGGAAGGGGGAGCATGCACTGAGCATGGAGACGTAACCGCACAGTCAGTCAGTCAGTGACATCCCATGTGGGTCAGGCAGCTGGACAAACAGGTTACTGTCAGGCAGACAGCAAACACTCTGACAATTTCTGTCACCTCGTCCCCAAGCTAATGGTTCAGACATATTTAAGGGCATTGTAGTCAGTGTAAAACTACCAAGTACTCGTGGTAAGCAAAAAACTCACGGCTGTCATCAATAAATTACAACGTACTATAACTGCAGAAAAACCACAGTGTACAGGAACTAATATATTTACATGAGAATCTACAGTGTCCTGTAACAGAGAACCTGGTGGGCAGCAACCATATGTTTTCTGAGATGACAGTATATAACTAAGAAAATATCATCTACTGTAACCAAGGCTACTGTACCAAAGCACAAACTACTATCTCCTGTAACCAAGGCTACTGTACCACAGCACAAACTACAATCTCCTGTAACCAAGGCTACTGTACCACAGCACAAACTACTATCTCCTGTAACCAAGGCTACTGTACCACAGCACAAACTACTATCTCCTGTAACCAAGGCTACTGTACCGCAGCACAAACTACAATCTCCTGTAACCAAGGCTACTGTACCGCAGCACAAACTACTATCTCCTGTAACCAAGGCTACTGTACCGCAGCACAAACTACAATCTCCTGTAACCAAGGCTACTGTACCGCAGCACAAACTACAATCTCCTGTAACCAAGGCTACTGTACCACAGCACAAACTACAATCTCCTGTAACCAAGGCTACTGTACCACAGCACAAACTACTATCTCCTGTAACCAAGGCTACTGTACCGCAGCACAAACTACAATCTCCTGTAACCAAGGCTACTGTACCACAGCACAAACTACAATCTCCTGTAACCAAGGCTACTGTACCGCAGCACAAACTACTATCGCCTGTAACCAAGGCTACTGTACCGCAGCACAAACTACAATCTCCTGTAACCAAGGCTACTGTACCACAGCACAAACTACTATCTCCTGTAACCAAGGCTACTGTACCGCAGCACAAACTACAATCTCCTGTAACCAAGGCTACTGTACCGCAGCACAAACTACTATCTCCTGTAACCAAGGCTACTGTACCGCAGCACAAACTACAATCTCCTGTAACCAAGGCTACTGTACCAAAGCACAAACTACTATCTCCTGTAACCAAGGCTACTGTACCACAGCACAAACTACAATCTCCTGTAACCAAGGCTACTGTACCACAGCACAAACTACTATCTCCTGTAACCAAGGCTACTGTACCACAGCACAAACTACTATCTCCTGTAACCAAGGCTACTGTACCGCAGCACAAACTACAATCTCCTGTAACCAAGGCTACTGTACCGCAGCACAAACTACTATCTCCTGTAACCAAGGCTACTGTACCGCAGCACAAACTACAATCTCCTGTAACCAAGGCTACTGTACCGCAGCACAAACTACAATCTCCTGTAACCAAGGCTACTGTACCACAGCACAAACTACAATCTCCTGTAACCAAGGCTACTGTACCACAGCACAAACTACTATCTCCTGTAACCAAGGCTACTGTACCGCAGCACAAACTACAATCTCCTGTAACCAAGGCTACTGTACCACAGCACAAACTACAATCTCCTGTAACCAAGGCTACTGTACCGCAGCACAAACTACTATCGCCTGTAACCAAGAAACTAGTGTACAGCAACTGAGAGACTCAGGTTACAGTGTACAGTAAACATGAAACTACAACATACTGTAGTTGAGAGTGTGGTGCTGGGAAAGCACGATGTGTCAGGCAGCATCGACGTTTCAGGCATAAGCCCTTCCTCAGGAATTCCTGATGCCAGCCCTCACTTTCTGCTACAATATACCGTAGCCATAGTAACCGTGCCCCTCCAGCGTACAGGATTTGACAATCGGCAGGGTGCGTTAATTGAAAATCTAATTGTGAATCGATGGGGTGTAGTAACTGAGAAAATAGGATAACTCGGGAGATGAGAGTTTACAGTAATTGAGAAATGATGTTTTCCGTGATTGATATTACAGGTACTGTATAATTCCCTGGAGTACAAGGAACTACGGGAAGTGGGAGGAAATGGGTTAACTGTCGCTAATCCAACAGACAGTGAGTAAAGGAGGAGTGATTAATATCCGGCCTCCACCCAGTAACAGGGCAGCAGTAGGAGGCTGTTTCACTGACTCAGTCAGTCTGCAGCTCAGTGTGCAGTAATTCTGTCGTTAGTAACGCTGTGTACTCACCAATCATTCCCAGCAATACGCTGAGCTGTGTTCAAACCCAGACCCTCATCTCCACAGTTTGTGACCCTCCATTAAAAACAAACAGGTCAGACTCTCCCGAAGCATTGGGTTTACCTGTCTGACAGTGCTGTACTGTCCCCTTTATGGGAGGAGGGGGTACCCACAGGCAATATGACAGCAGGCTGCCGTGAGGGGGCTGGGAGTTTGGACAGAGTGAACACTGAGAGGATGTATCTCTTACAGGGGAAATCGAGAAACTGGGTGGGGGACAGTTTCACAATAAGCAGCTTTCCCATCAATGTTAGACAAGGGGGAATGACCAGACAAGGGAGAGGCTGACGGAGGGGAAGGGGGAAGAGGGGAAGGGGGAGATGAGAGGCTGGCCGAGGTGGGTGTTCTGATCAATGGGGTGTCAAGGGATCAGGGACCTTAATGCACAGTGGGATTGAAAGCACTTCAGAATGGAATGGGGGAGTCACAGCGAGGGTCTGAATCACAGCTTCCTGCTGGTAATTTGTCTGATTTTATGTTAAAATGGGCCTGAAGGATCACCTGACCAGGAAGGTTAGTCAGAGAACAAACAGCATTTCAAATTAGGACAGACCTGTTAGCACAAAGCAGTGAACACACACACACACACACAGACACACACACACACCCCCCATGCGCGCGCGCGCACACACACACACACACACACACAGACACAGACACAGACACACACACCCACCACACGCACGCGCGCGCGCGCGCACACACACACACACCCCCCCACACCCACACCCACATGCGCACACACACACAGCCAAGATGAGGTTAAAGGTCAGAGTGCAGCTGGTTACTCTACCACTCTCAGTAGGCTCCTCCTCTCCTTAAAGGTTGCACAGCAGCCGAGGATCCCAGTCAGCATGACGATAACCCCAGCCACCACCAGGATGTAGGCAGTTGCAGCGTAGGTACTGGAGGACAGCAGGCTGATATAGTCACTCTTCTCAACCAGGGTCCAGATCCCAACCGCCATCACCACACCACCAGCCAGCTACAGGAGAGGACACACAGTCAGGGAGACCATGAGGGCACGTGGAGTCACTACTGTTCAGATGCTCCGAGCACAGCAGAAATCCCCAGGGAGTCTGGAGCAGGCAGTGAGTTATATCAGCTTTAATCCAGCACTAATAACCATAACATAGAGAGAAACTCCACCATCCCCAGGGACAACACGTACACTCCAACCTCACACCAATGGCTTCCTTCTGCCCCCTCAGCTTCAGATCACCGACACCCCTGGGACGTTGCTGGATACAGAGTAAAGCTCCCTCTACACTGTCCCATCAAACATTCCCAGGAGAGGGACAGCACTGGGTTAGACACAGAGTAAAGCTCCCTCTACACTGCTCCCCACCCCTACCCCCCCCCGCATCAAACACTCCCAGGACAGCCCGTGCCCAGCGTCGGGCTGGGGCCTGTACCCGGTGTCGAACAGGTATTAAACAACACCTATCCCATCAGGCAGCCTTCCATCCTGTACCACACACTGTCTCCTTTTACACTTGGTGAGCTGTCAGAGTGCAGCCCCCCCCTCCATTCCAGCCCCACCCTGCTCAGAGCAGGGCCGTACACTCTCCCACTTACCCAGAAGAAGAAGTTGAAGATGAACAGCAGGTACTTGAGGCAGATGGTGCCACACGTGTCATGTTTCTCAACGTATTCACCCATTGTTAGTTCCTGTTCACTCTGTGGAGAGGGCAAGAGACATCAGCTCACCGTGTACACACACAGGCTTCTTCCAAACACAGAGTACAGGCCCCACCCCCACCCTGACCCTGTGCCTGGGCCCCACCCCGACCCCAGGCCCCACTCCGACCCCAGGCCCCACCCTGACCCCGGGCACAGGCCCCACTCCGACCCCAGGCCCCACCCCGACCCCGGGCACAGGCCCCACTCCGACCCCAGGCCCCACCCTGACCCCGGGCACAGGCCCCACTCCGACCCCAGGCCCCACCCCGACCCCGGGCACAGGCCCCACTCCGACCCCAGGCCCCACCCCGACCCCGGGCACGGGCCCCACCCCGACCCCGGGCACGGGCCCCACCCCGACCCCAGGCCCCTCCCCGAACCCAGGCACGGGCCCCACCCCGACCCCGGGTAAGGGCCCCACCCCGACCCCGTGCACCGGCCCCACCCCGATAATGCATACACGCATGACCCCACTGTGTTCACGGGGGTAGACACTCCCTGTCTTGTCCTGTGTACAGTAACCGTGCCCAGGGTCACCTCTCCCTCTCTGATTCCGTCTGTTCGGTGTATAGGTCCCCTGCCCCCTCCCTCTCCTCACATCCCGTACCCAACTGACTGGGAACTGTCTGCCTTTCTGTGTGGATTCTCTCAGGTTTGGTGTGTACAGTGAGTGGTTTAGGTTACAGCCTGTTGTCATGGTGTTGGGATACACCCTTGAGTGAACCCATGCTCCAGGCTAATGATTGCCTGCTCTCTCACATCGGAGAGTTCTCTAGCCCATGGTTGTTTGTCAGTCTGTTACATTAAAATCCTGTTTAACCTAAGCCAACCCTATAGCGCTGACAGTCTTGTATAAAGCTGCATCGATTACTGTGCTTTCAATACTCACCCTGGCCTCCTTTCATCTGAGTCTCTAGGGATTCTAAGTTCTCTAGCCTATAAAGTGTGGAAATAGGCCATTTGGCCCAACAACTCCACACTGGACCTCCGAAGAGTATCCCACCCATACCCATTCCCCTACCCTATTACTCTACAATTCCCATGACTAATGCACCTAACCTGTAATTTAGCATGGCCAATTCACCTCTCCTGCACATCTATGGACTGTGGGAGGAAACCCACACAGACATGGGGAGAATGTACAAACTCCACACAGACAGTCACCCGAGGCTGGAATCGAACCTGGGACCCTGGCACTGTGAGGCAGCAATGCTAACCACTGAGCCACCGTGCCACCCAGCCCATATGGCTGACATTGTATGGTCACTGCATCAGAGGTCAGATCAGTTTTCCTTCGTGTGAATCCAAGGAAAGCAATGGGACCAGACGGAGTACCAGGCCGTGCACTCAGAGCATGCGCAGATCAACTGGCAGAGGACTTCTCGGACATCTTCAACCTCTCCCTGCAGCAAACCACTGTCCCTGCCTGTTTCAAAAGGCCAACATCATCCCTGTACATAAGGAGGCTCATGCAGCATGTCCCAATGACTACCGCCCAGTGGCCCTAACCTCAGTGGCCATGAAGTGCTTTGAAAGGCTGGTCATGGCATTAATCAACTCCAGCCTTCCCACTACTCTTGACCCATTCCAATTTGCCTGTCGGACCAAGAGGCCCACATCAGACGCCATATCAGATGCCCTTCACTTCTCCCTAGAACATCTTGACACCAAGAACAGCTACATAGGAATCCTACTCATTGACTACAGTTCAGTCACTATTACCCCTCGAGACTGATTTCTAAACTTAGTGATCTTGGACTAAGCCCCACTCTCTGCAACTGGATCCTCAGTTTCCTGACCCACAGACCACAATCAGGGGACAATATTTCATCCTCACTAACACTCAACACTGGAGCCCCCCCCAGGGTGCGTACTCAGTCCGCTATTGTACGCGATGTATACCCATGACTGCGTCGCCAAATACCAGACCAATGCCATTTATTAATGCCACGTTTACTGATGACACCACCAAAGTCAGTCGAATCTCAGCTGGTGACAAACAGACTACAGACAGGAGGTGGAAGACCTGGAAAAATGGTGCACTGAGAACAACCCAGCTCTCAACACCGGCAAAACCAAGGAATTCATTATTGACTTTCGGTGGGATGTTACTCAGGCCCCCCCCCCACACACACACACACATTAACAGCACAGAGGTGGAACAAGTGGAGAGTATCAAGCTCCTGGAAGTGGTCATCCACAACAAGCTTTCTTGGACTCTTCATGTGGATGCACTGGTTACAAAGGCCCAATAATGTCTCTTCTTCCTCAGGCAGCTGAGGAAATTTGGCATGATGGCAAATACCCTTGTCAACTTTTATCGGTGCACCATCGAGAGCATTCTGTCTGATGTGTCACTACCTGGTATGGCAACTGTACCAGTCAAGATCAGAGACGGTTACAGAAAGTGAACTTGGCCCGGACAATCACAAAGACCAACCTCCCATCTATAGACTCCACCTACTAGGCCTGCTGACAAGGAAAGGCTCCCAGCATTCACCAAGATCCATCCCACCCTGGCAATGTTTTCCTACAACATCTACCATCGGGGAGAAGGTACAGAAGCCTGAACACACACCAGCCGGATTCACAACAGTTTCTACCTACTGTTGTTAGAATCCTGAATGGGCTCACAAACTCCCAACATTCACCTGTATCTGTTTTTTGTTTTTGTCGCTAAATTTGGTTGCAAAACAAAGCTTTTCACCGTGCCTCGGTACACGTGACAATAAATTCAATTCAAGACAATTCAACACAGTGATCTCTCCTTGGACACTGTCCTGTAGCTTATTATCACAGCCCCCTCTGGCCTCAGTCCTTGCATTACTCTTTGTGAGGGCTGCCTCAGGGTCACCTTCTTCTCTGCGGGAGTATTTTATGATGTGTATTACTGATGACAGGAACAGGTAAAACTCTGGCAACTGGGTTGTAATGGAAGGCAAACAGGAAGGGTCAGACAGCAAGTATTATCGACTTCCTTCTCAATCGTGAAAAGATAGAAACAGCGGAGGTTCAAAGAGGTCTCAACACCTAAGAACACACGATTATTCCACTGAGAAATCCTTCAAAAACAAAATCACTCAACCAAGATAGGCAGAGAATGCTGGAGAAACTCAGCAGGTCTGGCAGCCTGTGCAGAGAGAGAGAGAGAGATAGCTGAAGAGCCATACACACCTGACTCTGTCTCCCTCTCCATAGACACTGTCAGACCTGCTGGGAGACTCCAGGGTGTTCCAGATTTCCAGCCTCTGCAATATCTCAGTCCTAAAGGGTCACCCCTTATCTTTAAGGACCCCTGGCTGTCCCACCATTGGGAACATCCTTCCTGCATCTTACTTGTCTAGTCCTGTTAGAATTTGTATAGGTTTCAATAAGATCTCCCTCTCATTGTTTTCTGTGCTAATTCCAGGCCATCGAGAAGCCGCACACAGGAAGGACTGCCATCTTGCCTCTTACAGATTCAATGCCCAACAATACTGATTCCATCGACCCTCAAATACCAGCAGTAACGCCTCTCCAGTGATCTATCGTTGCCCACCCACAGCTCAAGACAAAGGAGCTGCTTTCAGACATCAGACACATTTAAAAAGATCAAAACAGCACAAGAGTCCAGCCTCCGAGAATGGTGCTAGGATTGTGTCCACCACATTGGCTGGAGTCAGGTCCCCTCTCACACGCCTGTAACTCCCACTGCCTCGATCTCAGCAGTGGGCACTTGGCCAGGACACAGCTGGCACGGGAACCCAGCACCAGTCACCAGCGAACAACACAAGGGAAGGTTTTCAGAGCATGAGTAAACAGGGGGCAGCTCCAACACAGAGGCTGTGACACCGAGTGGAGCAGACCCCGCCAAGATACAATCGGAGATGTTAGCACACAGAAAGAAGCCATTCAGTTCCCCCCCCCCCCCAACACCCCTCCACTGCTCTGTGCACCTACCACAATACTGCCATTACCAGCTCCCTCATTCCTCTCCAACCTTCACACTGCTTCTCCAAGAGATCTCCTCTACTGGCTCAGCTATGAACGAGCACTGGGAGAACGCGGACTCTAATAACCCGCTGTACACAAACATTCCCCGGATTTTCGACATCCAAAATATTCAAATCAGGAACCTACAGAAACATCCGTTAACCTCCTGAACACTTTCCTAATGTTGAACACTTCCATTAGACATCCCACACTTTCTCCTCTCCAATTCCTCATTTCCAAGGCTTTTAAAATTCATCCACAAGACATGGATGTCGCTCGCTCGGCCAGAATTTATTCTCAGCCCTATTTGGGGTTAACAGTCAACCCCATTGCTGTGGGTCTGGAGTCACATGTAGGCCAGACCAGGTAAGGATGGCAGATTGCCTTCCCTGAAGGACATTAGTGAACCAAACAAAAAATGCTGGAGATCGATGATGATGAAGAGTCATCTAGACTCGAAATGTGATCTTGCTCCCTCTCCATGGATGCACCGAGACCCACTGTGATCTCCAGCATTTTTTGTTTTCAGTACAGATCCCAGCATCTGCAATGATTTATTCAACATTATTGAACCAAATGGATTTTTCCAATAATCAAAAACAGTTTCACGATTGACATTAGGTTCTGAATTAGAAATTTATTTTATTGAATTCAAATTCCACCTTCTGCAGTGATGGGGCTTGAACCCACATCCCCAGAACATTACCTGGGTCTCTGGGTTAACATCATTGTTCTTAATGTGGACTTCTGTAGACTGGAGTGACAGGACACCAACACCAACTCACGGAGTGTTTCAGGGAACATCTCTGGGACACACACACCAAACAACTCCACCGCCCTGTGGCTGACCACTTCAACTCCCCCTCCCACTCCCACTCCACCAAGGACATCCAAGTCCTGGGCCTCCTCCATCGCCATTCCCAACCCACTTGACTACTGGAGGAAAGATGCCGCATCTTCCACCTGGGGATCCTCCAACCACACTGCATCAACATCAACTTCACCAGTTTTCCTATCTCCCCTCCCCCCACCTCATCCCAGATCCAACCTTCCAACTCGGCAGTGCCCTCCTCTTGACTTGTCCCACCTGTCAATCTTCCTTCCCACCTATCCACTCCACCCTCCTCTCCAAACTATCACCATCATCCCCCCTCCACCTGCATCCACCTATCGCCTTCCCAGTTACCATCCCCCCAAGCCCCATCCCCACTCTCCCATTTATCTCCCAGACTCCTGGCCCACCTCAGCCCCTCTCACATTCTGTTTAATGTTCCCTCCTCCACAAAAGAACTGGATGACATCTGGAAAGCTTGCTTAATGTCACTCTGTGGAGTTTTAATCATTTTACGCACAGACAAGAGGTTTTTTTTTTAATTCTTTAGCAATTGGGTTAGCTAAAAACAATGACAGCAGATGCTGGAAACCAGATTCTGGATTAGTGGTGCTGGAAGAGCACAGCAGTTCAGGCAGCATCCGGGGAGCAGTTGGGCTAGCCTGTCCCTAGCTGAGGGGGTGAACTGTTGCCTTCTTGAATCACTGCAGTCCACTAACCATCATTAATCCGTTCTGTGAGCCTGAGTGACTAACTCAACTGAGGGCTGATCCTGGCTCCAAGCAACACCCAATAGGCTGGCAGAGTGGACCAAGCGGTGGCAGCTGGAATGCAGGATGGGAAACCGGGAGGTAATGGGAAGAATAGTGATGCAGACAATTTTCTAAACAGTGGAAGGTTTTGGAGATGTGAAGTACAAAGGGACTTGGGAACCAGAGTTCAGGACTCTCTTAAGGTCAGTCTGCAGTTAGGAAGGTAAATGCAATGTTAGCGTTCATTTCGAGGGGACTAGAATACAAGAGCAGGGATGTACTGCTGAGGCTGTACAAGGCTCTGGTCAGACTGCATTCGGAATATGGCGAGCAGGTTTGGGCCCTGTATCTAAGGAAGGATGTGCAGGCCTTGGAGGGGATTCAGAGGAAATTCACAAGATTGATCCTGAGGATGAAGGGCTTGTCATGTGAGGAGCAGTTGAGCACTCTGAGCGTGTACTCCATGGAGTTAAAAAGATGAGTGAGGGGGGAATCTGATTGAAACTTACAGAATACTGAGAGGCCTGGATAGAGTGGACATGAAGATGATGTTTCCACGAGTAGGAGAGCAGAGGACCTGAGGGGCAAAGCCTTGATGGGATGGCCCTTTAGAACTGAGATGAGGAGGAACTCCTGCAGCCAAAGAGTGGTGAATCTGTGGAACTCATGGCCATAGAAGGATGTGGAGGCCATGTCACTGAGTGTTTTCAAGACAGACAGATCGGTTCTTGATTTGTAAGGGGATCAAGGGTTGTGGGAGAATAGGGTTGAGAAACATATGAGCCAGGATTGAATGGTGAAGACCTGATGGGTGAATGGCCTAATTCTGTCCCTCTATCTTATAGTCACGTGCTGTCAGCACATTCACAATGCCCTTAGGGAGGGAATGCCAGGATCCTGACCCAGCGACAGGAAAGGAATGGCGATATATTTCCAAGGTAGGATGGTGAGTGATTGGGAGGGGAACTTACAGGGGACGGTGTTCCCATATATGTGCTGTCCTTGTCCTTCCAGATGGAAACAATGGCAGGTATTTGGAAGGTGCTGCCTGAGGGTTTTGGGTGAATGTCTGCAGTGTATCTTGGAGACAGTAGACACTGCAGCTACTGGGTGTCGGTGGTGGAGGGAGTGAATTGGTGCTTTATCTTGGATGGTGTCAAACTTCTTAACGGTCTTGAATGGGAGCTGCCCCCATCCAGGGAAGTGGAGAGTTCCTGACTTGGGCCTTGTCTAAACAGAAATTTACACAGATTCCACAAGCTCCATTTTGACAATCTGACAAAGACTATTTAGCTCCACAACGCCAGCCTGTGACACACTTTCTCAATTGCTTCCTGTGGGTCTGCTCAACAGCCCTGACCATTTCTGCTTGTTGGGCCGACTTGACAAATGCTCAAACCAGAACACTCTGTAAAACAGGTTGAAATAACTTGGGAGGAAGTCTCTATTTAGCCAGAACAACCACTACTCGTTCAATCGCTGATCTGTACAAGATCCCAGCTTCCTGGTAAAAGACCCCTATGATAGTGGAAGTGGTCAATGAATTTATAAAATACAGGTTGGTGTCTGCATGAGTGCTGACTTAGTGACTACATTAGAGAGGTGCTGGAAAAGCACAGCAGGTCAGGCAGCATCTGAGGAGCAGGAAAATCGACGTTTCAGGCAATGATCCTTCATCAGGAATTTCCAGCACCACTCTAATCTCCAGCATCAGCAGTCATCACTTTCGCTTTGCTGACTTAGTGACGTTAGACAAACCTTTCACTAACCCCCTAACAACTAAACACGGACAGCCCCCCCTTGTCACTTGGTGTGTGAGGCCAATTTTCGCTAACCAGCTCATCCTCTTCCTCTCCTTCTGAACTTGGGCACAGCAGTTGGGTGGAGTGATGGAATCACAGCACTAGCAGTGGGCTCAGTCACCTTCTCACACACAGTTCACTGTGGAATTAGCCTGCAGTTCCCAGGTAAACCCGCCTCAGTGGATGATTAGATTAGATTCCCTACAGAGTGGAAACAGGCCCTTCAGCCCAACAAGTCCACACTGACCCTCTGAAGAGTAACCCACCCCCCTCTGACTAACAACTATGGATAATTTAGCTAACCTGCACATCTTTGGACTGTGGGAGGAAACCGGAGCACCCGGAGGAATCCCACACAGACACGGGGAGAATGTGCAAACTCCACACAGACAGTCGCCCCGAGGCTGGAATCGAACCCGGGTCCATGGTCCTGTGAGGCAGCAGTGCTAACCACTGAGCCACCGTGCCACCCCTTCATTCAGTCCCTCTTACTGTTGCTCATACCCCCTCGTGCTGCTACTAGGCTGTGTACTGTTCTCCCTCTCTCCCAGTCTCTCTCTGTGCCTGCCACCATTATAGCTCTTGGGATTATTTCCATGGATTCAAATTCCTGAAGCTTTTCTTGTAAAATACTAATGCCTGGAGCCATGCAGGGGCAGACTGGCAGCTTCCTCCTCAGTAATCCCCAGGTCCTTGTTTAAACAAGGCCCAGTGGATGTAGACAGGGCCTCAGGCAGTGTCTCGAGATGAGCTCACCTCCATTACCAAAGGCAGCATACACAATCCAAGATGGCAGCATGTTTGTGATCACAGCCAGGCAATGCTGAGGGTGAACAATGTCGGGGGTGGGTAGAGGACATCTCACTGAAATCACACTGCCGATACCTGCTCCCAACTTCTCGGCCTACTTGAGAAAGGCAATTGGTTCACAGAATTCTCTGGGCGTCCCTTTAACTGTCTCTCCCAAACACAAAGCCATTCCAAGCATTCCAGCCATCCCAGAGCAGGAGGGAGGGAGTGTATCAGTGAGGAGCAGTGTGTCTGTGCCTCGTTCACTCTCTCTCTCCAGCTTTCAGATGGTGAAGTATTTATTGGACAGAGTGGAGGACAATGTAAACTCTCCCACAGTGAGCCTGTTGGCAAAGGGCTGTTTTAATCACCCTTCCCAAAGGGTGGAGAGAGTGACTGTGCAGCCTGAGACACTGTATCCAGTCACAATAGGTCAGTATGGTTAATATAAGGTCAAGTTCAGACATGATTGGGTGCTGGGGATAGAGATTTACAGCACACATCACTGACTACAGCTCTCATACATTTAGACATTCAAACAGGAGGATTGAGAGTAGGCTGCAGAAACAGAACGTGAGGGGAATGATAACACACCGTGTTGTTACACACAAACTCCCCCTCCTCAGTAACCCAAATCTTGGCTTAACCCATCAACTCCCCTAACCGGATGTTCCCAGAGTGTGAAAAGACCAACACAAGTTATCGTCCAGTTCTGACATCAATTCTCATGAGTCTCCCTAACCCTACAAACTGGATATGATCTCCGTTCACCCATCTATCCACATAACCTCTTCATTTCAAGGATCTGGGTTCTATTCTTCGATTGTCCAGCATGTGTCATGATCCACCAAAGAAAATCCAACAAAAACATGACACCCTGCTCACAGAACGTCACTGCCAAAACAAGCATTTATCAGGGGAAGGCTTCCAACAGTCACTGCGATCGCTGAACTTGCAATGTTTCTACCCCAAAGGCCACAAACACACAGGCACCTTACTCCAGTTCAGGGCCTTATCCAATAAGGCCCACACAGCTTCTTTCGAGACTGTTGGTGAACACCACCAGCTGTCATCAGGCTGCACAGTGCACAGAACCAAGTCTGAAAGCCCCACCTGCTATATCAACACCTCTCCAGTTAGGACAACAGGAAAATCCTGGAGCAGAGGTCAGACAGATAACAAAGGAGCACACTTCAACGACCTCATCCAGCCACACTAACTCCCTCTGCACCTCCCAGGACAGGGACAACACAGGCTTAAATACAGAGTAAAGTTCCCTGTACACTGTCCCCGACAAACACTCCCAGGACAGGGACAGCATGATGTTAGACATAGAGTAAAGCTTTCTCCACGCTGTTATCAACAAACTCCCAGGACATGGACTGCATGGGGTTAGATACAGAATAAGGCTCTCTACACTTCCCAATCTGCCTAGTTCCACTCTTGTAAGTACCCTGTTGCCCCTTTTATCAATCTGATATTCAATGCAGCATTTAGATTTGAGGGAGCTGGTGTGGGGTGGGGAGATGAGGTCAGAATTTCCCAGGACTGAATGCTGGGGAAGTGTGGTTTGATTGCTATCTTAGACAGGCTGAATGCCGGATTATCAGCACAGTAACTGGCTTGTTATCTTCACCAACATATTTTCCAGTTTTAATATCCCAGGATGTGTGCACACCCATACTGTTTGGAATATTGGACTTTATCTTCACAGTCAGACATAACAGCCCTATATACTGTCTCAGTGTTCCCGACCACATTATACCAACAATGGGTCAAAACACTGCTCCAACTGACAAAGCCCACTTTAGTGCACAAGGTCTGACTGAAACAGCCTCTTTGGAGACTGGGATAACACTCCCGCAGTTTGTTCACGGGTGGTTCTGATTCAGTGACCCAAAATAACTACAAGCAGATAGCTGTCTTACCCAGAAATAGGCAATCACGGACAACAGGGACTGCCATTTTTACACAGCAGGATCCCACACCCAGTAATAACTGGGTCCAGAGACTCCCAGGCTTTAAGAGAACAAAATCCCATATGCAGTTATAACCAGGTGCACAGGCACTCCCCTGGTTTCCCAAAGCAGGATCACACCTCCCCCCTTGCTGGGGGAGTTTACTCTGAGCTCGGAAAGGTCCGCTGTGTGGAGTTTGCCCTCCCTGTTGCCCCAGACTCTTACCCCGTGCTGTAGGCTCGGTCTGCTCGCTCACTCTCTCCGTGTGTCTGTGTGTCCCTGGGTCCGGGGCCGCCCGCCGACTGACTCACTCGGATCGCACTCGCCAACAATGACAAAGGATCGACAAGGCCGTCCCGCCCCGCCCCAAACTAACCCCTCCCTCAAACCCAGAGAAACACAACAACAATGTCAGGCTGACCCAGGGACACAGAGAGAGACAGAGCACAGGGAAGAGGGCAATACTGATGGTACTGCATTCACCTAGCACCCAGAGAAACACAGCAATGTCAGGCTGACCCAGGGACACAGAGAGAGACAGAGCACAGGGAAGAGGGCAATACTGATGGTACTGCATTCACCTAGCACCCAGAGAAACACAACAGCAATGTCAGGCTGACCCAGGGACACAGAGAGAGAGAGAGCACAGGGCACAGGGCAATACTGATGGTACTGCATTCACCTAGCACCCAGAGAAACACAACAGCAATGTCAGGCTAACCCAGGGACACAGAGAGAGAGAGAGCACAGGGCAATACTGATGGTACTGCATTCACCTAGCACCCAGAGAAACACAGCAATGTCAGGCTGACCCAGGGACACAGAGAGAGACAGAGCATAGGGCACAGGGCAATACTGATGGTACTGCATTCACCTAGCACCCAGAGAAACACAACAACAATGTCAGGCTAACCCAGGGACAGAGAGAGAGAGAGAGAGCACAGGGCACAGGGCAATACTGATGGTACTGCATTCACCTAGCACCCAGAGAAACACAGCAACAATGTCAGGCTGATCCAGGGACACATACTGTACACACACACATACACGCACAGAGAGAGCGAGAGAGAGCACAGGACAATACTGATGGTACTGCATTCACCAAGCACCCAGAGAAACAGAGCAATGTCAGGCTGACCCAGGGACACAGACTGTACAGAGAGAGAGAGAGAGAGAGAGAGCACAGGGCAATACTGATGGTACTGCATTCATCTAGCACCCAGAGAAACAGAGCAATGTCAGGCCAGCACCAGGACATGTCATCAATATACACAGAAAGACCACAAGGCAATACTAATGTAATTGCATTCATCTGGCACCTGGTTGACACACACAAAGAGACCACAGGGCAATACTAATGTGACTGCATTCATCTAGCACCCAGAGAAACACAGCAATGTCAGGGATACAGACTGTATACACGCAGAGAGAGCACAGGGCAAGATTAACGTAACTGTATTCATCTAGCACCTAGTGAAACCCAGCAGGCAGAACCCCACCCCCACCAAGACACCTAGTGAATGCACAGAGAGAGATCACAGTGAAAAACATGCACATAATCTGGTTTATTAGTGCACTTTAAGGTAAGAAGTCAGCCCCTCCCTGTGTTTGCCCTCGGAAAGGACCCAGCAATACAGCCATGTGCCACAGAAATACCCACAATCCTCTGGAGAGAGGACACCCCATGGGGCCCTCCAAACTGACATTGTGAGGGATGGACCCTGTGCCAGAATTAGCAAAGCTGTCTCACAGGCTAGTCAAGTAACAGCTGGACATAGCCATACTCGTGGAATCCTATTGTTCCATACCCCACTGGCACCCTTATTGTTTGTGATTAATATATAAAGAAACTGCTGAGAAGGTGGGGAGATAATGGTACATAATTTTGTAGATGACACAATGACTGGCTGGATGGTTAACAGTGAGGAGGATGGTGTTAGCTTACAGGAGGATATAGAGTCTTAGAGATGTACAGCACAGAAACAGACCCTTCAGTCCAATTCATCCATGCTGACCAGATATCCCAAACTAATCTAGTCCCATCTGCCAGCATTTGGCCCATATCCCTCTAAACTCTTCCTATTCATAGACCCATCTAGATGCCTTTTAAATGTTGTGGTTTGGAGATGCCGGTGTTGGACTGGGGTGTACAAAGTTAAAAATCACACAACACTAGGTTATAATCCAACAGGTTTAATTGGAAGCACACTAGCTTTCGGAGCGACGCTCCTTCATCAAGTGATTGTGAAGGGCTCAATCTTAACAGAATTTATACAAAAATTTGCAGTGTGATGGAACTGAAATTATACATTGAAAAATTGATTGTCTGTTAAGCCTTTCATCTGTTCGAATACTGTGATAGTTTCACTTCTTTCATGTGTAAATCACAAAACCTTTTTTTTTTAAAAAGTTGCATTCTCAGGTTAGCTGCTAACAATGGTGATAACTAGACAATATGTTGAAGGTGTTGGCCCCCTGTGTTCACTGTCTGTGACCTGATGTTTAGATTGATTCTAATCTAAAAAGTGAGATAATGGAGTTTTACATGATTTTATAGCTCAAACCCTCCAACCCTGGCAACATAGAGTCATAGAGATGTACAGCACGGAAACAGACCCTTCAGTCCAACTTGTCCATGCTGACCAGATATCCCAACCCAATCTAGTCCCACCTGCCAGCACCCGGTCCATATCCCTCCAAACCCTTCCTATTCATATACCCATCCAGATGCCTTTTAAATGTTGCAATTGTACCAGCCTCCATCACATCCTCTGGCAGCTCATTCCATACACGTACCACCCTCTGTGTGAAAAAGTTGCCCCTTAGGTCTCTTTTATATCTTTCCCCTCTCACCCTAAACCTATGGCCTCTAGTTCTGGACTCCCCCACCCCAGGAAACATCTTCGTAAATCTTTTCTATAAATGGGTTGGTCATTGGGGAAGATCAGAGGCAGATAGCATTGAATCCCGATAGGTGTGAGGTGATGCACTTTGAAAAACAGAACAAGACAAGGGAGTACTCAATGAATGACTGGACACTAGGAAGCTCAGAGGAACAGAGGAATTATGGGCCGCTTGTCCACAAATCCCTAAAAGTGGCAGGACAGGTTAATTCAGGAGTTAAGAGGAGTATGGGACACTTGTCATTATCAGTGGAAGCTAGGTATTAAGAGCAGGGAGGTAACGTTGGAGCTGTACAGAACGTTAGTTAGGCCACAGCTTGAGTACTATGTGCAGTTCTGGTCTCTGCACTATAAGAAGGATGCGATTACACTGGAGGGTGGACAAAGCTGATTCACTAGGATGCTGCCTTAGATGGATCCGTTTAACTATGAAGAGAGGCTGGATAAACTTAGGCTGTTTTCTTTGGAGCACAGGAAGTTAAAGGGAGACCTAACTGAAGTGTATATGATTATGACGGGCAAGGACAGGGTGAATAAAAAGCAGCTGTACCCTTAGTCAATAGGTCAATAACAAGAGGGTGTAAGTTTAAAGTGAAAGGCAGGAATTTTAGATGGGATTTGAGATAACAGCTTGATTCCCCCAGAGAATGGGGTAGGCCTGGACTTCCCTGTCTCGGAGAGTAGTTGAAAGTAGACAGGCAGGAGGCTGGAAGAAGACAACAGGCCAGGCCGCATCAGGAAGTGGAGAAGTCAACGTTTTGGGTTTAAGCCTTCTTCAAGACTGAAGCAGGAAACCTCACCACTTTTAAAAAGAACTTGGATGAGCATTTGAAATGTTACAATGTTCAAGGCTGCGGGCCTATTGTGGGAAAGTGGGGATCTTGTAGATAGGTAGGCACAGACTCAATGGGCCGAAAGGCCTCTTCTGTGCCATATGACTTTACAACCCTGCCTGGATCCGGCAGAAGTGTGTAGCCCAGTGGTGTGCAGTCAGGAAGGAGAAAGCATCGGCATTTTGTACAGGTGTGGCGGACATAGAGAAACACTTTAGAGCCGTGTATGTGTTTTGGAAATGTTGTCACTGTGGTAAGAAGAACAACAGACAGTTTGTACACAACAACATCCTCCCAGAAGCTGTGTGACAGTATAGGAACAAAGAAACAGGAGGAGGCCATTCAGCCCCTTGAGCCCATTCCATCATTCAATGAGATCATGGCTGATCTGTGACCTGGCACCATAGATATGCCTTTGGTCCTTTCCTTAAAAAAAATTGTCAATCCCTGATTTGAAATAAAATGTTAGGTTTTATCTTACAATAAAATTAACAGCTGATCCAGCATCTACTGCAGTCTGGAAGAGATTTCCATTTATATGTAGAAGTGACTGCTAACATCTCTCCTGCACTGTTTCACCTTAATTCTCAGACTATACCCCCTGGTTCTAGGATCCCCCAATCAATGGACAAAATTTATCTTTATTTACCCTGTCTTTTTTCTGTTAGTCCTTGAAGATTTCAATCAGATCACTCCTTATCCTTCTAAATTTTAGAGAAAACAGGCCTAATTTGTATAATCTGTCCTCATAACATAACCTCAGGCATCATTCTTATCAACCTGTGGTACTCCTTTCAAGGCCAATATGCCCTCCCTCAGATATGTTGCTCATGTCTGCTCACAGTGTTCCAAGTGGGGTCTAACCAGGGTTTTAATAACTGCAGCATAACATCTATATCCTCGTACCCCAGTCCTCGAGGCATAAAGGCCAGCATTGCCTTTAGCTTTCTTGGCAGAACGGATTAGGGAGAACACAAAGGCATTTTACACTTATGTGAGGAATAAGAGAATGGTCAAAGAAAGAGTAGGGCCGATCAGGGATAGCATAGGGAACTTGTGTGTGGAGTCTGAGGAGGTAGGGGAAACCTAAATGAGTTTTTTGCTTCTGTCTTTACGAAAGAAATGAACTTTGTAGTGAATGAAACCTTTGAAGAGCAGGTGTGTATGCTGGAATGGATAGAGATAGAGGAAGCTGATGTGCTGAAAATTTTGTCAAACATTAAGATTGACAAGTCGCCAGGCCCGGACCAGATTTGTCCTCGCTGCTTTGGGAAACGAGAAATGCAATTGCTTCGCCACTTGCGAAGATCTTTGCATCCTCACTCTCCACTGGAGTCGTACCTGAGGACTGGAGAGAAGCAAATGTAATTCCTCTCTTCAAGAAAGGAAATAGGGAAATCCTCGGCAACTACAGACCAGTCCGTCTCACGTCTGTCGTCTGCAAGGTGTTAGAAAGGATTCTGAGGGATAGGATTTATGACCATCTGGAAGGGCATGGCTTGATTAAATGCAGTCAACACGGCTTTGTGAGGGGCAGGTTGAGGGTCAAGCTGTGGATGTGGTGTATATGGACTTCAGCAAGGCATTTGATAAGATTCCCCGTGGTAGGCTCATTCAGAAGGTCAGGAGAAATGGGATTCAAGGAAATTTAGATGTCTGGATACAGAATTGGCTGAAAATGTGTTGCTGGAAAAGCGCAGCAGGTCAGGCAGCATCCAAGGAACAGGAGATTCGACGTTTCTGGCAGAAAGTGTGTCCAGCAGGCTAAGATAAAAGGTAGGGAGGAGGGACTTGGGGGAGGGGCGATGGAGATGTGATAGGTGGAAGGAGGTCAAGGTGAGGGTGATAGGCCGGAGTGGGGTGGGGGCGGAGAGGTCAGGAAGAAGATTGCAGGTTAGGAGGGCGGTGCTGAGTTCGAGGGATTTGACTGAGACAAGGTGGGGGGAGGGGAAATTAGGAAACTGGAGAAATCTGAGTTCATCCCTTGTGTTTGGAGGGTTCCTAGCCGGACTTGCGCCCACACCTCCTCCCTTACTTCTCTCCAAGGCCCCAAGGGATCCTTCCATATCCGCCACAAATTCACCTGCACCTCCATACACATCATCTATTGCATCCGCTGCACCCGATGTGGCCTCCTCTATATTGGGGAGACGGGCTGCCTACTTGCGGAACGCTTCAGGGAACACCTCTGGGACACCCAGAAACCAACCAACCCAACCACCCCGTGGCTCGACACTTCAACTCCCCCTCCCACTCCACCAAGGACATGCAGGTCCTTGGACTCCTCCATCGTCAGAACATAACAACACGACGGTTGGAGGAAGAGTGCCTCATCTTCCGCCTGGGAACCCTCCAACCACAAGGGATAAACTCAGATTTCTCCAGTTTCCTCATTTCCCCTCCCCCCACCTTGTCTCAGTCAAATCCCTCGAACTCAGCACCGCCCTCCTAACCTGCAATCTTCTTCCTGACCTCTCCGCCCCCACCCCACTCCGGCCTATCACCCCCACCTTAACCTCCTTCCACCTTTTGCATCTCCAACGCCCCTCCCCCAAGTCCCTCCTCCCTACCTTTTATCTTAGCCTGCTGGACACACTTTCCTCATTCCTGAAGAAGGGCGTATGCCCGAAACGTCAAATCTCCTGTTCCTTGGATGCTGCCTGACCTGCTGCGCTTTTCCAGGATCTCCAGCATCTGCAGTCCTCACTTTCCCTACAGAATTAGCTGGCCAACAGAAGACAGCGAGTGGTAGTAGAAGGAAAATATTCTGCCTGGAAGTCTGTGGTGAGTGGTGTTCCACAGGGCTCTGTCCTTGGCCTCTGCTGTTTGTAATTTTTATTAATGACTTGGATGAGGGGATTGAAGGATGGGTCAGCAAATTTGCAGATGACACAAAGGTTGGAGGTGTCGTTGACAGTATAGAGAGCTGTTGTAGGCTGCAGCGGGACAGTGACAGGATGCAGAGATGGGCTGAGAGGTGGCAAATGGAGTTCAACCTGAATAAATGCGAGTTGATGCATTTTGGAAGGTCGAATTTGAAACCTGAGTACAGGGTTAAGGATAGGATTCTTGGCAGTGTGGAGGAACAGAGGGATCTTGGTGTGCAGGTACATAGGTCCCTTAAAGTGGTTACCCAAGTGGACAGGTTTGTTAAGAAAACACATGGTGTTTTGGCTTTCATTAACAGAGGGATTGAGTTTAAGAGTCGTGAAATCTTGTTGCAGCTCTATAAAACTTTGGTTAGACCGCACTTGGAATACTGCGTCCAGTTCTGGTCGCCCTATTATAGGAAAAATGTGGATACTTTGGAGAGGGTTCAGAGGAGGTTTACCAGGATGCTGCCTGGACTGGAGGGCTTACCTCATGAAGAGAGGTTGACTGAGATAGGACTTTTTTGATTGGAGAAAAGGAGGAGAAGGACCCTAATGAGGTATACAAGATAATGAGAGGCATAGATAGAGTCGATAGTCAGGGACTATTTCCCAGGGCAGAAATGACTAACATGTGGGGCCATAGTTTTAAGCTGGTTGGAGGAAAGTATAGAGGGGATGTCAGAGGCGGGTTCTTTACACAGAGAGTTGTGAGAGCATGGAATGCGTTGCCAGCAGCAGTTGTGGAAGGAAGGTCATTGGGGACGTTTAACAGACTGCTGGACACGCATATGGTCACAGAAATTTGAGGGTGCGTACATGAGGATCAATGGTCAGCACAACATCGTGGGCTGAAGGGCCTGTTCTGTGCTGTACTGTTCTATGTTCTATGTTCTATTATTGTCTGTACCTCTTTATGACATTGTACAGACCTACATACCTGAACCCCCAAGTGTCTTTGGACAACCACTGTATTTAACTTCATATCTTCTAGAAAATACCCTCATCTATCCTTTCTCAGTCCACAATGGATAATTGCTTATATTGAACTCCATCTGCTGCAGTTTTGTCCATTCACCTGGTCTATCAATATTCCTTTATAATTTTATGCGACCATCTACACTCTCTACAATGTCACCGAACTTTGTGTCATCAGCGAATTTGGATATATAAATTTCGATACCATTATCCAAGGTGTTATTAAATAATGTGATTAATTGAAGCTGGAACACAGATCCCTGTGGGACACCACTGGTCAGATCCTGCCCATTGGAGTTACCTATCCATTAGCTCTACTTTCTGTCACCCCTCACTCAATTTCCCAGCTTGTAAATAATTTGCCCTCAACCCCATGGACTTTTACCTGAAATAACAGTCTCCCATTGGGACTTCATCAAATGACTTCTGGAAGTCCATATAAATGACATCTATAGACATTCCCCTGTCCACTACCTCGGTCACCGTGACTGGAGGAGGGGGGAGGGGGAGGTAAATGTTATTCAGGACACTAGAGAGAGCTCCTCGGATCTGCAGTGCCATGGGATCATTTCACAGTGCCAAGCAGACAAATAAATTCTCAGTTTACCATCTTATCTGAAAGACAGTATCTCCAACAGTGCAGCCCTCCTTCAGTACTGATTACCACCACCCACTGCCCCATCCCATCCCAGCTCCCCCCCCCCCCACCTCCCCCCCCCCCCGTCAGCTCCGGGTTCAACACCAGTGGATGAAGCACTGAGGGTCACAAGGGCACAAAATATATTCTGAATTTCAATGTACTCCAGTAAGAGGGACTCGGCAGCAGGACTACTGACCGGGCTGGTCAGGTCCTAAAGGACGTAGCTACTGACTGGGCTGGTCAGGTCCTAAAGGACATAGCTACTGACCGGGCTGGTCAGGTCCTAAAGGACATAGCTACTGACCGGGCTGGTCAGGTCCTAAAAGACATAGCTACTGACCGGGCTGGTCAGGTCCTAAAGGACATAGCTACTGATCGGGCTGGTCAGGTCCTAAAGGACATAGCTACTGACCGGGCTGGTCAGGTCCTAAAAGACATAGCTACTGGACTGGGTCTGCGGGAACCAACAAGAGGGAAAAACATATTTGACCTAATCCTTACCAAACTACCATGACAGTAACAGTAAGAGTGACCACCACATAGTCCTTGTGACAAAATCCTAGTTTACAGATACCCTCCATCATGTTATCATAGTCATAGAGCCACTAGGAGGCCATTTGGTCTATCAAGTCTATGCTGGCTCTTTGTAGAGTAATCCAGTCAGTCAGTTCCCTGCAGTTCAGTGCATTGATCTTCCTCTGACCCATCCCATTTACTTTTGTAATCATTCCCGGTTCTCCCTCCCACTCCCCCCTTCAAGGCAGCAAGTCCCAGCGTCGTTGACATTCCCTGCCTAAGGAGATTCTTTCTCCCCCAGACAAATGGAAGACACTTGCCAGTGGGCATGGTCTGTTGATCCAGACTATCTGCAGGGACACTGGAGAAGCAAGCAGAAACAGACAGCACAACACTACATGAAGAGGACCCTGAGAAAACAGAGGCAAGGGATTCCTGCACAGTCCCAGTCTACTGCCTTATTCTGCAGCAAATGTGACAGAGTCATAGACTCCTACAGCATGGAAACCGACCCTTCGGTCAAACTCATCCATGCTGACCACGCACCCTAAACTAATCTAGTCCCATTTGTCAGCACTTGGCCCATATCCTTGTAAACCCTTCCTACTCACATACCCATCCAGATGCCTTTTAAATGTTATAATTGTACTAGCCTCCGCCATTTCCTCTGGCAACTCACTCCATACGTGCCCCACCCTCTGTGCAAAAACATTGTCCTCTAGGGCCCTTTTAAATCTTTCCTGTCTCACCTTAAACCTATGCCGTCTAGATTTGGACTTCCCTGCCCTGGGGAAAGAAGCTTGGCTTTTCACCCTATCCCATCCCCTCATGATTTCACGGGCCTCTACAAGGTCACCCCTCGACCTTTGACACTCCAGGGGAAAACAAGCCCATCTTGGCGGACTTTGTTCCATTCTCAGTTGTGCATGTTGACAGATTTAAACTGTTAGACTTTTGGGAAATTTTCCAGATTATTACTCACCACCCAAGAATTTCTGACTATTGTTTTCCCGCGTCTAGAATCAACTGGGTAGGGATATTAGTTAACAGGTTAGGGGAGGTGACACAAGAGGGAGGAGGCAAGGACTGTGGATTGTAATGTGATAGAAATGACAGAGGAATTGCCTCTATCAGTGGTTGTGTTTTGAGGAGGAGCACAACAAGAGAAAGAACTTTCTCTGTCTGTGCAGACAACAGGGCCATGTTTCACATGCAGTGTGTGGGGTTGGAGAATGCCAGTGTATGATTGGGTCTGGCTGGAATGCACAGGCCGTGGGAGAGAGATGCAGGCCGTGTTATTATGAGCCTAGCACAGATCGCAATGCAATCTGTGAGAGGACCATTATTGTCCTTCACCCAGAGGAGGTCACTGGGTGGGCTAGGGAAATAATCCATCTCCCAGTGAAAAGGCCAAGGGAGAGGTAAGAAAGAGAGAGAAGGAGTGGGGGAAGAGGGAAGGAAAAGGGAGAAAGTGAATGGAGACAAAAGGAAGAGGGGAAGAGAGAGAGAGAGAGAGATAGAGACAAGATAAAAAAGTAGAGCAGGAAAAGTCTGGGAAGTGAGGGAGGAGGAGATTGGGAGGAAGCCAGGGGGAGCAAAACCAGGGAAGATGGGAAGAAGGTGAGAGCAGGAGGGGAAAAAGAGGGAGAGATAGGAATGAGCAAGGGAAAAAAAAGCAAATGAAAAGTAAATATATATTGTTTTACAGTAAATGACAGGACCTTTAGTAGCATCTAGGCATACAGGTCCACAGTTCCATGAAAATAGCAAAACAAATGGATAAAGTGGCCAAGGAGGCAGATGGCATCAGTCAGGGCTTAGAGGATAAAAAAGGGCAAATCACGTTGCTGCTGTATAGAGTTTTAATTTGGCCACATTTGGAATGTTGTGTACAGTTCTGGTCACCACAGAAGGATGTGGAGGCTTTGGACAAGATGAAATAACTACAGTAACTTACCAGTCGAGAAAATGTGTTAGGGAAACTACTGGGACTAAAGACTAATAGTCCCCTGGACCTGATGGGATCCATCTGAGGATATTAAAGTAAGCAGCTACGGGGATAGTGGATGCACTGGTTGCAATCTTCCAGAAATCCATTAACTCTGGAAAAATTCCAGAGAATTGGAAAACTGCTCATTCATGTACCCTTATTCAAAAAGGGAGCGAGACAGAAAACATCTCACAAAGGCTAGTTTGCTTAACACCTGTTGTTGAGAAAATGTGAGGGTCTATTAGAAAGGAAGTAATAGCAGAGCATTTAGAAATATATAACATGATTTAGCAGAGTCAGCATGACTTCACAGAGGGAACATCATTCCAGTCAAATTTATTATAGTTCTCCCAGAATGTAACAAACAGGATAGAGAAAGGGGAAGCAGTGGAAATAATATATTTGGATAAGATAAAGCCATTGGCTAAAAGACCATATTTAGGTGACACATTAAGATCTCATCGGGTTGGTGGTGGTAGATTAGCATGAATAGAGGATTGGCTAACTAATAATGGAGTTGGGATAAGGAAGACATTTTTAAGGATGGGAACCAGTGGAATGTTACAGGGATGAGTGCTTGGCTCACAATTATTTACAATATATCTTAATAACCTGGATGAGGAAAGTGAATGTACTGTAGCCAAGTTTGTGGGTGACGCATAAGTAGGTGGGAAGGCAAGTGGTGAGGATGGCACAAAGACTCTGCAGAGGGATATAGAGAGGGTAAGTGAATGGCAAAGACTTGGCCAATGGAGTATGGGTAAATGTGAAGATATGCCCTTTGGCAGGAAGATTAGCAGAGATTGCTACTATTTAAATGGAGAAAGACTGCAGAAAGCTACAGCACAAAGGGATTTGGGAATCTCTCTGAGTTCAGCAGGAGAATAGGGAAGGTAACTGGAATGTCGGCCAGTATCTCAAAGAGAACGGAGAATAAATGCAGGAAGGTGATGCTAAAACGATACAAGGCCCAAGTCGGACCACAGCTGGAGTAGGCTGTGAACAGGTATGTTTGCGTTATCTAAGGAAAGATAGACTGGGATTGGAGACAGTCCAGAGAAGGTTCACTCGGCTGATAAGGGACTTATCAGGAGAGATTGAATAGGTTGGGCCTGTACTCATTGGAGTTGAGAAGAATGATTTTATTGAAACAGACAAGATACTTCGGGGGATTTGACAGGGGAGATGTGGAGAGGTTGTTTCCCTTTGTTGGAGAGTCTACGACCAGAGGGAATAATCCCAGAATAAAGGGTCACACATTGAGGACAGAGATAAGGAGGGATTTCTTCTCTCAGAACAGAAAGAATCTGTGGAAATCTTACCATTAGAGGGCTGTCGAGTTGGGCTGTTAACTATAATCAAAGCTGAGAGAGAACGATTTTTAATTGGGAAGGAAATGGAGAGTTATGGGGAAAAAATGGAATTGAGGATTATCAGGTCAGCCATAACCTCATTGAATGGCAGAGCAGATTTGATGGGCTGAATGGCCTGTTCCTGCTCATGGCCTGAAGCTAAGAGGGAAGTTTGAGTGAATGGCTCTGTTCAGTTGCAGTGATGATAATGGCGCTTGCTTGATGGGGTGTTGTTCTGTTCCCATGTTCTCTAGCTCCTGTGACAAAAATACTGCTGCTGATCAGGAGATTGTCCTGCACGCTGCACACTGGGAAAGTGCTGGTGATTTAATCTGTCCCAGTGTTCTCTGTTCACTGATTGGACGCCTGAAACTGAAAGCTGGGGCGATGTTACAAAGAGACAGTTGTTTGCTGATTAAATGAGCTGATGACAGGTCTCGTCCCCCTTAGCTCCAGCACCACCTTGCTCTGCTCTGTCTGCTCCTCTCAAGTTTCAGTGATTAAACAAACGTCTCCTGACTGGAGATATCTCTGCTACCCACTACTCCAGTGTGTGTCAGTCTGTCAAGTACAAAGTCACTTCTTCAGATATCACAATGGTGGGTTTTATTGATGTTCTCATCATCTTTCTAGTGGGCAAATTACATTGTAATGGAGAGAGAGAGAGAGAGATGAGAGTGACTGAGAGAGAAACAGAGTGAGAGAGAGAGAGAAAAACAGAGACAGAGACAGAGGAAGGTGCAGATAAAGACAGAGAGTCAGAGAGAGAGAGAGAGACAGAGATAACAAAAAAACAGAAGGACAGAATGAAAGATGCAGAGAGGCAAAGAAACAGAGAGAAGGAAAGAGATATGGAGGGTAAGTATGATACACCTCGTGAGGCATCAAGAGAGGAAGGGAGACCATAGAGAGACAAACAGAAGGAAAGAGTGGTACAGGAATTGTTTATAATTTTAAATAGGACATTATCTTCAGAAGAAGGAATTAACTGAGAAGCAACAGGAAGAAGTGAGAGTCAGGGTGAATATAATAAAGGAACATTTGTAAGTAAAGTAGGGTAAGGGAAGTAATGTAATGGTATTTTTACACTAGCATTATTATATTCTCTGAGAGAAGAGAGTTACTCAGGGGCTTGAAGGAAGTCATGGCAGCCGTAGTACACTCCTCTTGCACTAGGTGACAGATCATGGAAGCTTTAGTTGTCTTGGTAACCGTGTGGGCAGGAAGTGTGTCTAGATGCAGCTCCATTTCCGAGATGGAGTTGTGGGCAAGTTCATTGTGAAGTATATGTGACGTTGACTATGATGTGGAGAGCATGTTCAGTGAGGTGGTCACACTGCGGGTGAAGACTGATCGGGTGGTAAGTGCATGGGTGAGCTCCAGCTAGAGTAAAGGAAGACGAATAGAGCAGGGGACCCCTGCAGCCACCCCACTTTCAAACAGATAAATCCTTTGGGATACCGTTAGAGGAGATGACTGTGCAGAACAAAGCAATGGCAGCCAGTCCCACAGTGTGGGCCAGCTGCATTAAACAGGAATGTGGGTTGGGGGCACAAATTAAGGCAAAGGGGAATAATGGCATCATTGAAACATGGTGGAGAGCGGGGCAGGACTGGGAGCTCACTATTCCAGGATACAGCATCTTCAGGTGTGACAGGGAAGGAGATAAAAGAAGGAGGAGTGTTCTAAAATTAATCAGGGAATCAGTCTTAGCGGAACAGAGAGATGACATCTTAGATAGCTCCTCAAACGAAGCCTTATGGGTAGAACTTAAAAACGAAAGAGGAGCTAGCACATTGCTGGCAGTGGACTGCAGGCTCTCTGTTTAAGAGCAATACAGGCGCGTGTCTGTAGGCAAATTTCAGACAAGTGTCTAAGTTACAGAGTAAAGATTGTAGGGGATTTTGACTTTCCCAACACTATCCGAGGTAGCCACAGTGTGCAGGGTTTGGAGGGAGCTGAATTCTTCAAATGAATTGAGGACAGTTTTTCAAGCTGGTGTGTAGAAGGCCTGTAAGGAATGGGCCGGTTCTGGGCTTAATGAAGCTGGGCAAGTGGGTGACGTGTCAGTGGGAGAGCATCTTGCGACCAGCGATCATAACTGTGTTAGATTCAAGATTGTTATGGAAAGGGGCAAGGATGGGCCTGAAATCAAAGCTCTCAACTTGGGGAAGGCTGGTTTTAATAAAATCAGAAATGGTCTTGCCAGAGTGGGCAGGGAGGCAGATGCTTTCAGGTAAATTTGCCTCGGAACGATGGGGTGCATTCAGGGAGGAAATATGGAGAGTATGGGACCAATGTTTTCTGATTAAAAGAAAGGGCAGACCCACCAAAATCCTGTGAACCATGGACATCAAAGAATATCCAACACTGGGTTAAGAGAAAAAGGGAGACTGGTGGCAGATACAGATGGCTCTATACAGCAGAGTCACAACATGTGTATAGAATGTGCACGAGGGAACTTAAATGGGAATTAGGTGGTGCTAACAGAGGATATGAAAGGATACTGGCAAGTGAAAAAAACAGTTATTTAACAATTAGTGATAACGTGGGAAAGAGTAGGTGTATTTAAGGATCATGGTGGTAAGTTGTCTGTGGAGCCAGAAGAGATAAATTGGCTTCTAAATGACAACTTTGGGTTGACTAGATGAGAGAGATAATATGGGTATAGAAATCAGGGAGAAGGTCCATGATAAAAATAAGGAAATTAGCAAAGCCAGAACGGAGGTTCTGAGTGGTCTGTCAGTCTTAAAAGCGGGTCAATCTCCAGGGCCAGACGAAATGCATCTTTGACTGAGGCAAGGGTGGAATTAGCAGGGGCTCTGTCAGAGAATTGCCCAATTACAAATCGAGACTACATACGGATCTTGTGAAATTGATGAACACGATATTGTGGGGAGGAGAAATTAACCGGACTGATACAAACAGACACTTTGCACAGTTACGTTAAGGATTCTCCTCCCTGAGCAGTAGGTACAGTCAGTTTTACAGGGTTACAGCACCGTCACGTCAATTACAAGACAATGCAGTTTTGATTATTGTTAATGGGAAACAATTGCTTGTCTGGCTGTATCCATCATTAACAACTGTAACAGGAGGTTTAACCAATCTGCAGAAATGGGTTCTAATGGCCAGCATCCTGGCTTCAATAGGTGCCTAGAGTAGTGTTCCTTCTTGTCAGGTATCTTGGTGCCACCTAGTCTGTGTGGGCTTTGTGGGGATTGAGAACCTGGGGAGACCGGTAATGCCCTTGGGGTATCAGCAGCAGAGATACTCTTGTGAGATAGGAAAACCAGTTAGCAGATCATCCAGGTAGTGTATTCCTTCAGTCATGGAACCTGCTTAGATAATGTCTCATTTCACTGTTAGTTCCTGAGCTGAGTGTGGTCAAGTAGAGGTGCCAGTGGCATTATGGTTAGGCTCTCATTGGCTAAAACCTTACAGCAGAGGAGATTGAGAGGGGGCATGATTGGGATGTATAAAGTTAGGAGGGGTATTGAAAGGAAGACACTTTCCTCTTGAGAGATTAATGACTAGGGACAGGGATTTAAGGTAAGGGGCAGAAGGTTTGGAGGAGATGTGAGCAAAAGCTTTCTCACCCAGAGGGTGGTGGGAATCTGAGACTCACTGTCTGTAAGGGGGGGGACAGGCAGAAACTCTCATCACATTGAAGAAATATTTCGACAAGGTTAAATATCACACAACACCAGGTTACCTTTTATTTGGAAGCACTAGCTTTCGGAGCGCTGCTCCTTCATCAGGTGGTTGTGGAGTATAAGGTTGTAAGACACAGAACGACCAATACCTTTATGGATGTAACTCTGTCATTGTACTGGATTACAAATCCTTGTTAGGTCTACTTTAAGAGGACAGGGCCACGTCTACCATAGCTTCAGTCAAATTCAGTGGTGGGCCTTTATTCTAAATGCGTACAATTTCAAGTTGGAACATGATCGAGAAGGCCAAGTGGCAATGCCTTGAGCCACCTCCCACTCTCTCAAGAGGAAAGTGTCTTCCTTTCAATACCCCTCCTAACTTTATACATCCCAATCATGCCCCCTCTCAATCTCCTCTGCTGTAAGGTTTTAGCCAATGAGAGCCTAACCATAATGCCACTGGCACCTCTACTTGACCACACTCAGCTCAGGAACTAACAGTGAAATGAGACGGAGCCTCCTCTGGAAGGGTTCATTCTAGATTTCAACTTTCTAGACACCTTTCCAGTTACCACTGACAATATCAGACTGAGGATGTTAAAATATTCTGTCCTGGCAAAGCTAAAACAGCTAGTGCTGATGGGAGAAACAAAAGAGCTATCACAACCAGCATTGATACATTTCTGAATCTGGTGAGTGAGATCACCGAGGAGGACAGCATTTTATTATGGGGAGCAAGAGTGATGGTCCGGAGTAAAGGTCACAGCCTGATACTGGCTGAACTCCACCAGCTGGCAAGAAGTTAAGTCTGGTGACCAGGTTTGGATGCCAATACAGCTGGGTTGGTGGGACAGTGCCTGAGTGCCAACAGGACAAAGATTACCTGCTGGAAGCTCCTCCACATTTATAGGAATGGCCGTGTAAACTACGGACTCAGTTATATGTCAACTCTGCCAGTCCTTTCATGGGTTCTACGTTCTTGGTCATTATGGACCCAGCTCAGAGTGGCTGGACATGCATAGAGTTTATTCATCAAACACAACGATGGTGATTGAAAGTTTGTGAGTATTGTTTGCAATACAGGGATTCCCAGAGGTGTTGGTCACTGTCAGTGGGTCATCATTTCCCAGCAGGGAGTTTGAGTCGTTCCTAAGGTCAAATGGAAATCAGGATATAAGGACAGCTCCACACCATCCATTACCCAATGACCTGTGGAAAGAATAGTCCAGACTTTGAAAGCAGGCTTAAGGAAGTAGCCTGCAGCTTCACTCGATACCAAACTGTCCTGGTTCCTGTTTGGTTACAGGACCCTCATGCAACTACAGGTACAGCTCCCAGCGGAGTTTCTAATGGGGAGAGGAGTCTGCACCAGGTTAAATCTGGTCTTCCTAGTCCTGGTGGGGAGGGGGAAACAGCAGCACAAACACCAATGCCAGACACAAGACCCCTCGAAGTGAGAGAGGCAGTTTACTTCAGGGAATGAAGTTTGGCGCTGAAACCACAGGAATGGCCCTGCATGTGTAAGGAGCGCGGGGTTGACGGGTGGTCAGGTCCCATGAGGTATAAAGTATGGGTTGGGGAGGTGACCCTGAACAAGCAGGTGGACCACATGAAAGCTGCAACCTTGCAAACGGGGCAGGAGCAAAACATTACCGGCCTTTCAAAACATCAGCAAAGCTGTCAGGATTCGTGGGCTGTCTTCCTCCACCTACCGTCAAAGACATCTCAGAGGACAAGATGGACACAACAGATGTCACAGCCTTGACACTGTTACCGCCTGAAGATGAGTTTCGGCAGAGATGCTGGGGGTGCATCATGTGACCTACAGTCTGGTAAATGCCACCAATATCCAAGGCAGTGTGAGAGGAACACAACCTGGTGCAAAAACACCCCAGGAGAGGCTGCAGGATAAAGAATGGGCCTACATCCCATAAATCAGAGGGAGGGATGTAGTGATAGGAACGAGGTCAGCCGGGTGGACCTCATTGTTTTGTTTTGATGTAATGTGAAAAGCTTTGTTTATGAGTTCCCTGATTGGGGCTGTTCACCTGGTCCAATCAGGAAGCCCTGGCTGACAGATATAAACAGGAGAGTCAGGGGATCTGCTCACTGTAAGAGCTGGTTCTGAGGGAGCTGGATCAGTGTCAAGGACTCTCCCCACCTGTAAATAAAGGGGGACTTATTGTTGGGATACCAGCCTCTGTGGAGTTATGTCAAACCGAGGAGCCTTTTTCAGTGCTGTGGATCTTTATACAAAAGAGAGACGGGAGAGAGAAACCCAAGGAAAGAGAAGAGAAGGGGGGAGGCAGAGAGACACCAGGAAATAGAGAATCAGAGACAGAAGCACAGGATAGAAAAAGTACAGAGAGGGGTGAAAAGACAGTGTGTGGAACAAAGTAGAGAGAGAGCGAGAGGCAGAGTGAAACAGAAACATAGAGAAGCAGCGAGAGAGGTACAGACACAATTCAAACAAAAGCAAAATAGGAAACCATATTGAGAAAGACACAAACAACAACAACAAATAGCTTTTAAATAGAACCTTTAACGCAGAGAGACTTCCCAAGGTGTTACACACCAGCAAACTTTAATACCGATCCACACAGAGAGATTTGAGCAGTTGCTTTAAAGGCTTGGCCAACGAGGCAGAGGTGTGAATACACGGGCTGAGATTAAGAAAACATCAAACTTGTATTGATCTAGCATGTTTGCAATCCCAGGATATTTACAGTGCTTTACAGTCGATGAAATACTCCTTGAAGCCAAGTCAGCATTATATGAAGGTTCCCACGAACAGCAATGTGCTAAATGATTGATTACGTATATGCTTGGAGAAATATTAGCCAGGGCACCTGGTCGAACTCCTTAAGTGTTAATGCCAAACACACAGAGACAGATAGCCAACTTGAAAGCTGAAGAGGCAGAGATTGAAAAAACAAGATTGAAAGAACAGGAGCAGACCATTCAACCCACACACGGTCAAAGAAACTGTTAACCCACTGCCAGAGCAGGGGTGGTACAATGACATGTTTTGTGGAGTATTTACACAAAGACAGGCCTTTGTGTTTTCATTCTGTGGCTGTTGTTGATCACTTGTAGGCAGGGCTCTGATATTCAGCCTCAGCTGTCCTCACACATAGCCCTGGCCTCAGCTGCCCAGTTCCTCCCTACTGGGGTGCAGGGTCACCAGCCTTCAGCCTTCTCCTCGGCCTGCTTGGCTCTGTACTGCTGAAACATCTTTGACCAAGTGGACAGAGAGCTGAAACAAGTGAGAGATGAAGACCCATTCTGATTCACATCATGGTTCAGGATTGAAGGATGCTATTCAGGCCCAGAAATAATTAGACTCAAGAACAGGATCATTCTTTTGTCCACTGGAAAAGTTAATAAAGAGATTGTTTTCAAACATATTGCCATTTCGATTGGTGGGGAACTATCCTGTTTGCTCATGTAATAAAACATGCTTTATAAAGTTCTCCAGCAATGCATCCCACAAATGGCAGGAATTTCCTGTCATCCCACTCCATGGCTCTTTCATTTAATTCTGAAACTACATTGTCCTTTTGAGTCTTTATCTAATTCCCTTCTGGTCCTTATGATCTGCAGAATTCTGAAGCAGACTCATCAGATCTGAAGCATTAACTCTGATTTCTCTCCACAAATGCTGCAAGACCTGCCGAGCTTTTCCAGTAATTTCTGTTTGTGTTCCAAATTTCCAGCAGTTTTTTTGGTTTTTCATTCCAGGTTATACCTTACTGGATGAGAATATTCTCCCTGTCCCCCTCCTTTCCCTGTTTCTCTGGCTGCCTATAACCTGGAAGAAGCAATCACTCCTTTATTAAAACTCTAGCAGATATTGAACAATCTCCCCTGAGTGTCCCATTTCCGAGGACAATAATCCAGCTGAGAAATTGGGCACATGTTCACTCCTTATTACAGGTGTCACTCAAGGATGGCACGTATGTGGATTTTTTTACTGCCACTTGTTGCTGGGTCTGTCCTTAGGGATGGCATTACCACACGTGTGCAGTTATGGCAGCTAGATTTTAAAGATGTCAGGAGCATGGACCTCTGACCTCTCACCAGTTTTGAAACTCTGTATATCAATTCCTAACCCTTCTTAACCTTGCAAGACTAAATCCAGGTACAGGCTCATTCAAATACTTTCATGAGTTAATAATAAGTTTGTTGGAAAGATGGAGCCAGAGTTTCAACAATCTACAGCTATCGCTTTTCGACTCTGAGACCCTCAGAATTTCTCAGGTTCTAACCCCTACGTTTCTCCAATACTTTTTTCTCTTCTAATATTAATTTGAAATCACTTTCTCTTCTTCCCTAGCCCTTTGCTCTAATCCTGGGGTACATTTTGTACCTTCAAATGTGAAGACCAGGGCAAGTTATTTACTCAATCCCCTGTCATTTCCCAAGCCACAACTATAAATTCTTCTGTCTCACCAGCTGGACAGACCCAGCAGAGGCACAGTGGGATGCAGTCAGGACAGATTTGCTCTGGGAGTCCTCAACATTGACTCCAGGTCCCCTCAAGTCTCATGGTTTCAGGTTAAACACGAGCAAGGAAACCTCCTGCTGATTACCACATACCAAACTCCCTCAGCAGATGCATCAGTAATCCTCCATGTTGACTAACACTTACAAGAAACACTGAGGGTGGTAGGGGGTACAGATATTCTGGCTGGGAGATTTCAATGTCCACCATTAAGAGTGACTCAGCAGCAGTACTACTGATCGAGCTGGTCGGGTCCGAAAAGACATAGCCGGCTAGACTGGGTCTGTGGCAAGAACCAACAAGAGGGAAAAACATACTTGACCTCATCTTTACCAATGTGACAGCTGCAGATACATCTGTCCATGATAGTATTAGTCAGAGTGACCACCGCACAGTCCTGTTGGAGATAAAGTCCCACCTTCACATTGAGAATAACCTCCATGGTGCTGTGTGGCATTATCACACTGCTAAATGGGACAGACTTCAAACAGACCTAGCAACTCAAAACTGAGTTAAAAATCACACAACACCAGGTTACAGTCCAACAGGTTTCATGGAATCCCTACAGTGTGGAAACAGGCCCTTCGGCCCAACCAGTCCACACCAACCCTCCGAAGAGTAACCCACCCAGACCCATTCCCCTCTGACTAATGCACCTAACCTATATATCCTTGTGCACTACGGGCAACTTAGCATGGCCAATTCACATAACCTGCACATCTTTGGACTGTGGGAGGAAACCCACGCAGACACGGGGAGAATGTACAAACTCCACGAATCAAACCTGGGTCTCTGGTGCTGTGAGACAGCAGTGTTAACCACTGAGCTATCGTGCCCCATTTATTTGGAAGTATAAGCCTTCAGAATGCTGCTCCTTTGTCAGGTTGCCAGTGAGGCAGGACCATCACACGCAGAATTTAAAGTAAAAGATCAAAGTGTCATACAACTGATGTGATGTATTGAACAACCCTCGATTGCTGTTAAGTTTTAATCACTTAGAATGGGTTGCAGGTTTTGATTCATTGATATGTTAGCCCCAGAACTTCTTTCAAGTCAAATCCCTGAGATAACTTCAGACTGGGCATCCATTCAGTGCTGTGGGTGATCAACAGCAGCAGAATTCTATTCCAGCACCATCTGTAACCCCATAGCCTGACATATTGCCCAACTCAACCATTACCATTAAACCAAGGATCAGTCTTCTGCTGTATATCTTGATCTTTTACAGCAGTATTGGTTTGTGATTTGACCCACACCCCCCATTGAATTGACACTCGCAATTTGTCTCCCCTGGTTTGAAAACAGTGGACCCATTATCAAATTCTGCTTCTATTGTTGTCTTATGTCCCATGGTTGTCATGCCTTGAAAGACATTGTAAAGGCCATTTTTATGTTTTTGGACCATGCACTAAAAATAAGAGTAGATACTGCACTAAAGCAAGGAAGCTTTGGAAGAAGATGTTGTGGTTTTAATGATGAGTTACTGGAACACATAGAGTCATAGAGATGTACAGCACAGAATCAGTCCACCAATCCATGCAGATCAGATATCTTAAATTAAATCAGTCCTTTTTGCCAGCATTTGGCCCATATCCCTCCAAACCCTTCCTATTCATATACCCATCCAGATGCCTTTTAAATGTTACAATTGTACCAGCCTCCTCTGGCAACTCATTCCATACACGTATGACGGTCTGCATGAAATGTCCCCTTATGTCCCTTTTATATCTTTCCCCTGTCACCTTAAACATATGACCCCTACCTCTAGACTCCCCAACCCAAGAGAAGATACCTTTTCTATTTACCTTATCCATGCCCCTCGTGATTTTATAAATCTCTATAAGGTGCCCCCTCAGTCTCCAACACTCCAGGGAAAATAGCCCCAGCCTGTTCAACCTCGCCCTGTACCTCAAGCTTTTCACCCCTAGCAACTTCCTTGTAAATATTTTCTGAACCCTTTCAAGTTTCACATCATCCTTCCTATAGGAAGGCCAGAACTGCACACAATATTCCAAAAATGGCCCAACCAATGTCCTGTACAGCCACAACATGAGCTCCCAACTCCTGTACTCAATACACTGACCAATAAAGGAAAGCGTACCAAACACCTTCTTCATTATCCTATCTACCTGCGACTCCACTTCCAAGGAGCTATGAACCTGCACTCCAAGGTCTCTTTATTCAGCAACACTCCCTAGGACCTTGCCATTAAGTGTATAAGTTCTGCTTTGATTTGCTTTTCCAAAATGCAGCACCTCAAGTTTTTCCAGATTTAACTCCATCTGCTATTCCTCAACCCAATTGGTCCATCTGGTGAAGATCCCGTAGAGGCTGAATAGGCTGTTTTCCCTGGAGCGTCGGAGTGGAGACTTTTTCCCAAGGCTGGAAATGGCTATCATGAAGGGGCATTATTTTAAGGTGATTGGAGGAAGGTTTCAGGATGTGAGTGCATGGAATGCACTGCCGGCAATGGTAGTAGAGTCAGACACATTAGGGACATTTAAGAGACTCTTCGATAGTAAAATGAAAGTTATGTATGTTAGCTTGATCTTAGAGGAGGATAAAAGGCCAGCACAAAATCGAGGGCCGAAGGGCCTGTACTGTTCTGTGTTCTATGTCTATCTTCAGCCCCTTTTCAGTTTTGTGGAAGCGGCTACTCCTTTAGTTTTGGTTACACTTCAGCCCCACCGCGGGGATTGGAGGAGGGCTGGAGGTGGATGTCTCAGACTCTTCTCATGGCTTAGATCCTGGGCCTGGCCAAGGTGGCCATTAACAGATCGAAGCAGTGGGCCAGGAAGGGGCTTGTTGTTCCTGACTGTCTGTCCCTCTTTCACAGTTACGTCTGTGCTCAGGTGTCCCTGGAACAGGAGCACACAGTGACCAATGGGACATCATTGTCCCGGGCACTGTTATTTCAGTCTAATGAGTTTCTGTTTGATTGTTAATTTGTGTCTGTTTTCAATACAGTGAGCCAGCAGCAGGGGCTGTTTTGTTAGTGCTATTTGCAGCATCCAGCCTTGGCTGAAAGAGTCCAGTGTGTGTTCATGGCAGTTTTGCCCCGAGACAGTTGATGTCTTCCGAGTGGCATCAGTTAGTGCTGCTCAGGAGTGTTCGGCCTGGTGACAACTTTGTGATTGGTTTCTGGGCAAGTGGCAATCGCCTTTTCTCGTGACAGAAAGATCCAGGCTGCTAAGGGAAAGCCTGTCAATCTCTCCCCCTTCCTCCTGTGTACAGAAGTCACAGAAAAATCCCCCATCACCTCCCACCAGAGTGGCTCTTCTTACTCACCATTTTCCTGCCCACTGCTGTCTGAAAATCTCTCCTGCTGAAAGGGATCGAGGGAGAAAAGACAGCTTTAGCGACACCAAGAGAGGGAATCTTTAACCAGTGATGGAAAGACTGAGAATCATGTACAACCACAGTCTCGTATTCTCATCGAAAAGTCAGGAGGAATTGAAAGGAGCTGGAAGAAAATAACTCATTGATGTCTGTTCTCAGAACTGGGCTGGAACTGTGTCCCTCTGAAATAAAACCCAGGATGGTTGTGTGTCTGCTTGTATGTGTACAGGAATTGTAGAAAAAAGTGAGAGTTTGAGTGTTATAAATGGGTGGTGCATATTTCTTTCTTATCATTGGTTAAAAATTGTTTCATTATAACCAGTAGTTTTCTTATTAATGAAAATCCTGATATGCATATTCTTCTAACCTGAATTAGACCGTTATATAAAATCGGGCAACTCAGTCGTTTCATCCAATCCTCACATCTGTCATGACTCTGGGGATACAGGGGGAATTGATTTCCATTGCATTATTGCAGAGAGTTGTCGTAGAGTCATACAGCACGGAATCAGGCCTTTTGGTCCACGCTGAACATAATCCCAAACCAAACTCGTCCCACCTGTCTGCAAGTGGAGGCCAATATCCCTCCAAACTTTTCCAATTCATGTACATATCCAAATGTCTCCTAAATGTTATAACTGTGCCTACCTCCAGTACGCCCTCTGGCAGTTCATTCCCCACATGAGCCACTCTCTGTGTAAAAAAAGTTGCCCCTTGTGGCCTTTGTAACTCTTTAACCTCTCACCTTAAAGATATGCCCCCTAGGTTTGAACCCCCACACCCTAGGGAAAGGACCCTTGCTATTCACCTTATCTATTTCCCTCATGATTTTATAATCCTCTCTAAGGTCACCCCCTCAGCCTCCTTTGCAGTGAAAAATGTCCCAGCCAATCCTTATAACTCAAACTACCCAGTCCCGACAAATCTTAAGAAATCTTTTCCGAGCTGTCTCCAATTTAATAATATTCTTCCTCTAACAGGATGACCAAAACCCACACGCTGTATCATAACATATGAGCTAAGAGTAAAAATGTCTCCAAATCCTCCTTAACCTCTGACCAGTTGAAGCAAGCCACTGTACTGGGAGTGGGCTTCTCTCTTGTAACCAAGTAGCTTCATATTAGCCAGATACTTACATTACTGTAATGCTTGTACATATAGTTAGCTGTGATAGACAGCTATAAACTTCTTCAATGCCATAATATCCATGTTTAGTTTCTTCTGGAATCATTGTGTTGAGTATGTGATAAGTGCAGAGCAGAAGTGGGGACTGTAGATGTTGGAGATCAGAGTCTAGATTAAGAGTGGTGCTGGAAAAGCACAGTCGCTCAGGCAGCATCCGAGGAGCCGGAAAATCGATGTGTTGGGCAAAAATCCTTCATCAGGAATTGATAAACACATCGGACTGTCACTTTAACAATCTGATTACCTGACAGCATAATGAAGCTGTCAGCCATTTTGGAGGGAGATAGCTCAGCTCTAACCTTGCTGCCTGCAGATTGGACACCTTCTTAACAAAGCTCCTGGTTTTATTAGACACTTTGGCCTCCTGTTCCTCCTGAAACACAACAATACCCTGGGTGAGTTTCTATCGTTAGGGGAGATTACAAAAGCACTGTGTCATGAGGTAATGGAGGGAGATTCACATGGTGTATCTGGGAAGGGAAATCAAAGTTAACAGTTGGGGTTACTACAATTCCGAGGAAGGGTCACCAGACCTGAGATGGTGACTGTGATTTCTCTCCAAAAACGCTGCCAGACCTGCTGAGATTTTCCAGCAACTTCTGTTTTTGTTTCTGATTTACAGCATCCACCATTCTTTCTGTTTTTACTCAAATGGTACATAATGTGTCAAGACATGTGCAGGGTTAGTGCGTAGGTCCTGAGCTCTGAGTAAAATCCAGAACCAGCTCAGGGTCCCCCCAGTGACAGCCAGCCAGATTCTATTATTAGAAAGGAGACACACACAAAGGTCAGGTTGTGGATGGAGGGCAAGGGGGACAGCAATATGTGTGTTCCTCAGCTGGCCATTTAAAAGTCAGAAGAGAGTACTGGCAGACAGAATACTGAGATAGCAGAAGAAGCGGAAGGCTATGATCAGTGTTCAGCATTGCAAATCCATTGCTCAATGTTGGCTGTTCGACAAAAACTTCCATGTAACCCCCTCTCGTCCTCTGGCAAGATTCAACTGCCTTCAATCGTGTAGCACTTTGTACTTCAAAGAAAGGAGGCTGTGTGATTGCAGAGATACCGGGATCTGTTCGTGAGAATCATACTCACCACAGAGTGTGTTTGATATTACGACAGGGTGAGGATTATTATTACCGCAGTGTGTGTTTTATATTATGACAGGGTAAGGTTTTTAATCGCGGCAGCATATATTTTATATTACAACAGGATGAGGATTGTAATCATGGTGAAGTTTACGTTTTATATTATAGCAGGGTGAGGATTGAAAACACGGTGCAGTGTAGGTGTTATATTATGACAGGGTGAGGATTGTAATCACGGTGCAGTGTACATTTTATATAATGACAGGGTGAGGATTGTAATCATGGCGCAGTGTACACTTTATATTCTGACAGTGTGAGGATTGTAATCACAGCAGAGTGGATGCTTTATATTATGACAGTGTGAGGATTGTAATGACGGTGCGGTGTATGTGTTATATTATGACAGGGTGAGGATTGTAATCAGGGTGCAGTGTACGTTTTATATTATGACAGTGAGAGTATTGTAATCACGGTGCGGTGTATGTTTTATATTATGACAGGGTGAGAATTGTAATCACAGCATAGTATACATTTTATATTATGACAGGGTGAGGATTGTAATGACAGCACAGTGGATGTTTTATATTACAAGATGGTGAGGATTGTAATCACAGCGCAGTGTACGTTTTATATTATGACAGGGTGAGGATTGTAATCACGGTGCAGTGTATATTTGAAATTATGACAAGGTGAGGATTGTAATCACGGCACAGTGTACGTTTTATATTATGACAGGGTGAGGATTGTAATCACGGCGCAGTGTACGTTTTATATTATGACAGGGTGAGGATTGTAATGACGGCACAGTGTATGTTTTATATTATGACTGGGTGAGGATTGAAGACACAGCATAGTGTACATTTTATATTATGACAGGGTGAGGATTGTAATCACGGCGCAGTGTATGTTTTATATTATGACTGGGTGAGGATTGTAATCACAGCACAGTGTATGTTTTATACTATGACAGGGTGAGGATTGTAATCACGGTGCAGTGTAGGTGTTATATTATGACAGGGTGAGGATTGTAATCACGGTGCAGTGTACATTTTATATAATGACAGGGTGAGGATTGTAATCATGGCGCAGTGTACACTTTATATTCTGACAGTGTGAGGATTGTAATCACAGCACAGTGTACGTTTTATATTATGACAGGGTGAGGATTGTAATCACAGTGCAGTGTATATTTGAAATTATGACAAGGTGAGGATTGTAATCACGGCACAGTGTACGTTTTATATTATGACAGGGTGAGGATTGTAATCACGGCGCAGTGTACGTTTTATATTATGACAGGGTGAGGATTGTAATGACGGCGCAGTGTATGTTTTATATTATGACTGGGTGAGGATTGAAGACACAGAATAGTGTACATTTTATATTATGACAGGGTGAGGATTGTAATCACAGCGCAGTGTATGTTTTATATTATGACAGGGTGAGGATTGTAATCACAGCACAGTGTACGTTTTATATTATGACAGGGTGACGATTGTAATCACGGCGCAGTTTACGTTTTATATTACAAGAGGGTGAGGATTGTAATCACGACGCAGTGTACATTTTATATTATGACAGGGTGAGGATTGTAATGACGGTGCAGTGTATGTTTTGTATTATGACTGGGTGAGGATTGTAGACACAGCATAGTGTACTTTTTATATTATGACAGGGTGAGGATTGTAATCACGGTGCAGTGTAAATTTTATATTATGACAGGGTGAGGATTGTAATCACAGCGCAGTGTACGTTTTATATTATGGCAAGCTGAGGTTTGTAATCACAGCACAGTGAACGTTTTATATTATGACCGGGTGAGGATTGTAATCATGGTGCAGTGTACATTTTATATTATGACCTGGTGACGATTGTAATCACGGCGCAGTTTACGTTTTATATTATGACAGAGTGAGGATTGTAATCACAGTGCAGTGTACATTTTATATTATGACAGGGTGAGGATTGTAAAGATGGTGCAGTGTATGTTTTATATTATGAAAGGGTGAGTACTGTAATGACGGCGCAGTGTACCTTTTATATTATGACAGGGTGACGATTGTAATCATGGTGCAGTGTATGATTTATATGATGACAGTGTGAGGATTGTAATCACGGTGCAGTGTATATTTTATATGACGAGAGGGTGAGGATTGTAATCACGGTGCAGTGTATGTTTTATATTACGAGAGGGTGAGGATTGTAATCACGGTGCAGTGTATGATTTATATTATGACTGGGTGAGGATTATAATCACAGCACAGTGTACATTTTATATTATGACAGGGTAAGGATTGTAATGACGGCGCAGTGTATTTTTTATGTTATGACAGGGTGAGGACTGTATTCACAGCGCAGTGTATGTTTTATATTATGACAGGGTGAGGATTATAATCAGGGTGTAGTATACGTTTTATATTATGACAGTGTGAGGATTGTAACCAAGGCACAGTGTATGTTTTATACCATGACAGGGTGAGGTTTGTAATCATGTCGCAGTGTACGCTTTCTATTACGACAGGGTGAGGATTGTAATCACTGTGCAGTGTACGTTTATATTATGACCGGGTGATGATTGTAATGACGGTGCAGTGTATGTTTTGTATTATGACAGGGTGAGGATTGTAATCACGGCGCAAGTATGATTTATATGATGACAGGGTGAGTATTGTAATGACGGCACCGTGTACGTTTTATATTATGACAGGGTGAGGATTGTAATCATGGCGCAGTGTACGTTTTATATTATGACAGGGTGAGGATTGTAATCATTGTGCAGTGTACGTTTTATATTATGACAGGGTGAGGATTGTAATCATGGCGCAGTGTACGTTTTATATTATGACAGGGTGAGGATTGTAATCATTGTGCAGTGTACGTTTTATATTATGACAGGGTGAGGATTGTAATCACGGTGCCGTGTATGATTTATATTACGAGAGGGTGAGGATTGTAATCACAGCACAGTGTATGTTTTATACTATGACAGGGTGAGGATTGTAATCACGGTGCAGTGTACATTTTATATAATGACAGGGTGAGGATTGTAATCATGGCGCAGTGTACATGTTATATTCTGACAGTGTGAGGATTGTAATCACAGCACAGTGTATCTTTTATATTACGAGAGGGTGAGGATTGTAATCAAGGCGCATTGTACGTTTTATATTATGACAGGGTGAGGATTGTAATCACGGTGCAGTGTACGTTTTATATTATGACAGGGTGAGGATTGTAAAGATGGTGCAGTGTATGTTTTATATTATGAAAGGGTGAGTACTGTAATGACGGCGCAGTGTACATTTTATATTATGACAGGGTGATGATTGTAATCATGGTGCAGTGTATGATTTATATGATGCCAGTGTGAGGATTGTAATCCCGGTGCAGTGTATGTTTTATATGACGAGAGGGTGAGGATTGTAATCACGGTGCAGTGTATGTTTTATATTACGAGAGGGTGAGGATTGTAGTCACAGCACAGTGTATGATTTATATTATGACTGGGTGAGGATTATAATCACAGCACAGTGTACATTTTATATTATGACAGGGTAAGGATTGTAATGACGGCGCAGTGTATGTTTTATGTTATGACAGGGTGAGGACTGTAATCACAGCGCAGTGTATGTTTTATATTATGACAGGGTGAATATTGTAATCTCAGCGCAGTGTACATTTTATATTATGACAGGGTGAGGATTATAATCAGGGCGTAGTATACGTTTTATATTATGACAGTGTGAGGATTGTAATCACGGCACAGTGTATGTTTTATACCATGACAGGGTGAGGATTGTAATCATGTCGCAGTGTACGCTTTCTATTATGACAGGGTGAGGATTGTAATCACTGTGCAGTGTACGTTTTATATTATGACAGGGTGATGATTGTAATGACGGTGCAGCATATGATTTATATTACGAGAGGGTGAGGATTGTAATCATGGCACAGTGTATGTTTTATATTATGACAGGGTGAGGATTGTAATCAGGGTGCAGTGTACGTTTTATATTATGACAGGGTGAGGATTGTAATCACGGCGCAGTGTACGTTTTATATTATGACAGGGTGAGGATTGTAATCACACCACAGTGGATGCTTTATATTATGACAGGGTGAGGATTGTAATCACTGTGCAGTGTGTGTTTTATATTACGAGTGGGTGAGGTTTGTAATCACGGCGCAGTGTACGTTTTATATTATGACTGGGTGAGGATTATAATCATGGCGCTGTGTATGTTTTATATTATGACAGGGTGAGGATTGTAGACACAGTACAGTGCACATTTTATGTTATGACAGTGTGAGGATTGTAGTCACGGCACTGTGTACATTTTATATTATGACAGGGTGAGGCCTGTAATCATGGCGCCATGTATGTTTTATATTATGACAGGGTGAGTATTGTAATGACGGCACCGTGTACGTTTTATATTATGACAGGGTGAGGATTGTAATCACGGCGCAGTGTACGTTTTATATTATGACAGGGTGAGGATTGTAATCACACCACAGTGGATGCTTTATATTATGACAGGGTGAGGACTGTAATCACTGTGCAGTGTGTGTTTTATATTACGAGTGGGTGAGGTTTGTAATCACGGCGCAGTGTACGTTTTATATTATGACTGGGTGAGGATTATAATCATGGCGCTGTGTATGTTTTATATTATGACAGGGTGAGGATTGTAGACACAGTACAGTGCACATTTTATGTTATGACAGTGTGAGGATTGTAGTCACGGCACTGTGTACATTTTATATTATGACAGGGTGAGGCCTGTAATCATGGCGCCATGTATGTTTTATATTATGACAGGGTGAGTATTGTAATGACGGCACCGTGTACGTTTTATATTATGACAGGGTGAGGATTGTAATCATGGCGCAGTGTACGTTTTATATTATGACAGGTTGAGGATTGTAATCACAGCACAGTGTACGTTTTATATTATGGCAGGGTGAGGATTGAAAACACGGTGCAGTGTACGTTTTATATTATGACAGGGTGAGGATTGTAATCATTGTGCAGTGTATGTTTTATATTATGACAGGGTGATGATTGTAATCACGGTGGCGTGTATGATTTATATTATGAGAGGGTGAGGATTGTAATCACAGCACAGTGTATGTTTTATGCAATGACAGGGTGAGGATTGTAATCATGGCGCAGTGTACACTTTATACTCTGACAGTGTGAGGATTGTAATCACAGCACAGTGTATGTTTTATATTACGAGAGGGTGAGGATTGTAATCAAGGCGCATTGTACGTTTTATATTATGACAGGGTGAGGATTGTAATCACAGCAGAGTGGATGCTTTATATTATGACAGGGTGAGGATTGTAATCACGGTGCAGTGTACGTTTTATATTATGGCAGTGTGAGGATTGTAATGACGGTGCGGTGTATGTGTTATATTATGACAGGGTGAGGATTGTAATCAGGGTGCAGTGTACGTTTTATATTATGACAGGGTGAGGATTATAATCACGGTGCAGTGTACGTTTTATATTATGACAGTGAGAGGATTGTCATCATGGTGCGGTGTACGTTTTATATTATGACAGGGTGAGAATTGTAATCAGGGTGCAGTGTACATTTTATATTAAGACAGTGTGTGGATTGTAATCACGGTGCAGTGTACGTTTTATATTATGACAGGGTGAGGATTCTAATCATGGCGCAGTGTACGCTTTCTATTATGACAGGGTGAGGATTGTAATCACAGCATAGTGTACATTTTATATTATGACAGGGTGAGGATTGTAATGACAGCACAGTGGATGTTTTATATTACAAGATGGTGAGGATTGTAATCACAGCGCAGTGTACGTTTTATATTATGACAGGGTGAGGATTGTAATCACGGTGCAGTGTATATTTGAAATTATGACAAGGTGAGGATTGTAATCACGGCACAGTGTACGTTTTATATTATGACAGGGTGAGGATTGTAATCACGGCGCAGTGTACGTTTTATATTATGACAGGGTGAGGATTGTAATGACGGCGCAATGTATGTTTTGTATTATGACTGGGTGAGGATTGAAGACACAGAATAGTGTACGTTTTATATTATGACAGGGTGAGGATTGTAATCACGGTGCAGTGTACATTTTATATTATGACAGGGTGAGGATTGTAATCACAGCGCAGTGTACGTTTTATATTATGGCAAGCTGAGGTTTGTAATCACAGCACAGTGAACGTTTTATATTATGACCGGATGAGGATTGTAATCATGGTGCAGTGTACATTTTATATAATGACAAGGTGAGGATTGTAATCATGGCGCAGTGTACACTTTATATTCTGACAGTGTGACGATTGTAATCACAGCACAGTGTATCTTTTATATTACGAGAGGGTGAGGATTGTAATCAAGGCGCATTGTACGTTTTATATTATGACAGGGTGAGGATCGTAATCACAGCAGAGTGGATGCTTTAATTATGACAGGGTGAGGATTGTAATCACGGTGCAGTGTACGTTTTGTATTATGACAGTGTGAGGGTTGTAATGACGGTGCGGTGTATGTGTTATATTATGACAGGGTGAGGATTGTAATCACGGTGCAGTGTACGTTTTATATTATGACAGTGAGAGGATTGTAATCACGGTGCGGTGTATGTTTTATATTATGACAGGGTGTGGATTGTAATCAGGGTGCAGTGTACATTTTATATTAAGACAGGGTGAGGATTCTAATCATGGCGCAGTGTACGCTTTCTATTATGACAGGGTGAGGATTGTAATCACAGCACAGTGTACATTTTATATCATGACAGGGTGAGGATTGTAATGACAGCGCAGTGGATGTTTTATATTACAAGATGGTGAGGATTGTAGTCACAGCGCAGTGTATGTTTTATATTATGACAGGGTGAGGATTGTAATCACGGTGCAGTGTATATTTGATATTATGACAGTGAGAGGATTGTAATCACGGCACAGTGTATGCTTTATATTATGACAGGGTGAGGATTGAAGACACAGCATAGTGTACATTTTATATTATGACAGGGTGAGGATTGTAATCACGGCGCAGTGTATGTTTTATATTATGACCGGGTGAGGATTGTAATCACAGCACAGTGTACGTTTTATATTATGACAGGGTGACGATTGTAAACACAGCGCAGTTTACGTTTTATATTACGAGAGGGTGAGGATTGTAATCACGGCGCAGTGTACATTTTATATTATGACAGGGTGAGGATTGTAATGACGGTGCAGTGTATGTTTTGTATTATGACTGGGTGAGGATTGTAGACACAGCATTGTGTACTTTTTATATTATGACAGGGTGAGGATTGTAATCACAGCGCAGTGTACGTTTTATATTATGGCAAGCTGAGGTTTGTAATCACAGCACAGTGAACGTTTTATATTATGACCGGGTGAGGATTGTAATCATGGTGCAGTGTACATTTTATGTTATGACCTGGTGACGATTGTAATCACGGCGCAGTTTACGTTTTATATTATGACAGGGTGAGGATTGTAATCACAGTGCAGTGTACATTTTATTTTATGACAGGGTGAGGATTGTAATGATGGTGCAGTGTATGTTTTATATTATGAAAGGGTGAGTACTGTAATGACGGCGCAGTGTACATTTTATATTACGACAGGGTGACGATTGTAATCATGGTGCAGTGTATGATTTATATGATGACAGTGTGAGGATTGTAATCCCGGTGCAGTGTATGTTTTATATTACGAGAGGGTGAGGATTGTAGTCACAGCACAGTGTATGATTTATATTATGACTGGGTGAGGATTGTAATCTCAGCACAGTGTACATTTTATATTATGACAGGGTAAGGATTGTAATGACGGCGCAGTGTATGTTTTATGTTATGACAGGGTGAGGACTGTAATCACAGCGCAGTGTATGTTTTATATTATGACAGGGTGAATATTGTAATCTCAGCGCAGTGTACGTTTTATATTATGACAGGGTGAGGATTATAATCAGGGCGTAGTATACGTTTTATATTATGACAGTGTGAGGATTGTAATCACTGTGCAGTGTACGTTTTATATTATGACAGGGTGATGATTGTAATCACGGTGCAGCGTATGATTTATATTACGACAGGGTGATGATTGTAATCATGGCACAGTGTATGTTTTATATTATGACAGGGTGAGGATTGTAATCACGGTGCAGTGTACGTTTTATATTATGACAGTGTGAGGATTGTAATCACGGCACAGTATATGTTTTATATTATGAGAGGGTGAGGATTGTAATCAAGGCGCAGTGTACGTTTTATATTATGACAGGGTGAGGATTGTAATCACACCACAGTGGATGCTTTATATTATGACAGGGTGAGGATTGTAATCACTGTGCAGTGTACGTTTTATATTATGACTGGGTGAGGATTGTAATCACAGCACAGTGTATGTTTTATATTATGACAGGGTGAGGACTGTAATCACGGCGCAGTGTGTGTTTTATATTACGAGTGGGTGATGTTTGTAATCACGGCGCAGTGTATGTTTTATATTATGACAGGGTGAGGGTTGTAATCACAGCGCAGTGTACGTTTTATATTATGGCAAGCTGAGGTTTGTAATCACAGCACAGTGAACGTTTTATATTATGACCGGATGAGGATTGTAATCATGGTGCAGTGTACATTTTATATAATGACAAGGTGAGGATTGTAATCATGGCGCAGTGTACACTTTATATTCTGACAGTGTGACGATTGTAATCACAGCACAGTGTATCTTTTATATTACGAGAGGGTGAGGATTGTAATCAAGGCGCATTGTACGTTTTATATTATGACAGGGTGAGGATCGTAATCACAGCAGAGTGGATGCTTTAATTATGACAGGGTGAGGATTGTAATCACGGTGCAGTGTACGTTTTGTATTATGACAGTGTGAGGGTTGTAATGACGGTGCGGTGTATGTGTTATATTATGACAGGGTGAGGATTGTAATCACGGTGCAGTGTACGTTTTATATTATGACAGTGAGAGGATTGTAATCACGGTGCGGTGTATGTTTTATATTATGACAGGGTGTGGATTGTAATCAGGGTGCAGTGTACATTTTATATTAAGACAGGGTGAGGATTCTAATCATGGCGCAGTGTACGCTTTCTATTATGACAGGGTGAGGATTGTAATCACAGCACAGTGTACATTTTATATCATGACAGGGTGAGGATTGTAATGACAGCGCAGTGGATGTTTTATATTACAAGATGGTGAGGATTGTAGTCACAGCGCAGTGTATGTTTTATATTATGACAGGGTGAGGATTGTAATCACGGTGCAGTGTATATTTGATATTATGACAGTGAGAGGATTGTAATCACGGCACAGTGTATGCTTTATATTATGACAGGGTGAGGATTGAAGACACAGCATAGTGTACATTTTATATTATGACAGGGTGAGGATTGTAATCATGGCGCCATGTATGTTTTATATTATGACAGGGTGAGTATTGTAATGACGGCACCGTGTACGTTTTATATTATGACAGGGTGAGGATTGTAATCATGGCGCAGTGTACGTTTTATATTATGACAGGGTGAGGATTGTAATCACAGCACAGTGTACGTTTTATATTATGGCAGGGTGAGGATTGTAATCATTGTGCAGTGTACGTTTTATATTATGACAGGGTGAGGATTGTAATCACAGCACAGTGTACGTTTTATATTATGACAGGGTGAGGATTGTAATCACGGTGCGGTGTATGTTTTATATTATGACAGGGTGAGGATTGTAATCAGGGTGCAGTGTACATTTTATATTACGACAGGGTGAGGATTCTAATCATGGCGCAGTGTACGCATTCTATTATGACAGGGTGAGGATTGTAATCACAGCATAGTGTACATTTTATATTATGACAGGGTGAGGTTTGTAATGACAGCGCATTGAATGTTTTATATTACAATATTGTGAGGATTGTAATCACGGCACAGTGTACGTTTTATATTATGACAGGGTGAGGATTGTAATCACGGCGCAGTGTACGTTTTATATTATGACAGGGTGAAGATTATAATCATGGCGCTGTGTATGTTTTATATTATGACAGGGTGCGGATTGTAGACACAGTACAGTGTACATTTTATGTTATGACAGTGTGAGGATTGTAGTCACGGCACTGTGTACATTTTATATTATGACAGGGTGAGGACTGTAATCATGGCGCCATGTATGTGTTATATTATGACAGGGTGAGTATTGTAATGACGGCACCGTGTACGTTTTATATTATGACAGGGTGAGGATTGTAATCACGGCGCAGTGTACGCTTTATATTATGACAAGGTGAGGATTGTAATCATGGCGCAGTGTACACTTTATATTCTGACAGTGTGACGATTGTAATCACAGCACAGTGTATCTTTTATATTACGAGAGGGTGAGGATTGTAATCAAGGCGCATTGTACGTTTTATATTATGACAGGGTGAGGATCGTAATCACAGCAGAGTGGATGCTTTATATTATGACAGGGTGAGGATTGTAATCACGGTGCAGTGTACGTTTTGTATTATGACAGTGTGAGGGTTGTAATGACGGTGCGGTGTATGTGTTATATTATGACAGGGTGAGGATTGTAATCACGGTGCAGTGTACGTTTTATATTATGACAGTGAGAGGATTGTAATCACGGTGCGGTGTATGTTTTATATTATGACAGGGTGTGGATTGTAATCAGGGTGCAGTGTACATTTTATATTAAGACAGGGTGAGGATTCTAATCATGGCGCAGTGTACGCTTTCTATTATGACAGGGTGAGGATTGTAATCACAGCATAGTGTACATTTTATATCATGACAGGGTGAGGATTGTAATGACAGCGCAGTGGATGTTTTATATTACAAGATGGTGAGGATTGTAGTCACAGCGCAGTGTATGTTTTATATTATGACAGGGTGAGGATTGTAATCACGGTGCAGTGTATATTTGATATTATGACAGTGAGAGGATTGTAATCACGGCACAGTGTATGCTTTATATTATGACAGGGTGAGGATTGAAGACACAGCATAGTGTACATTTTATATTATGACAGGGTGAGGATTGTAATCACGGCGCAGTGTATGTTTTATATTATGACCGGGTGAGGATTGTAATCACAGCACAGTGTACGTTTTATATTATGACAGGGTGACGATTGTAAACACAGCGCAGTTTACGTTTTATATTACGAGAGGGTGAGGATTGTAATCACGGCGCAGTGTACATTTTATATTATGACAGGGTGAGGATTGTAATCACAGTGCAGTGTACATTTTATTTTATGACAGGGTGAGGATTGTAATCACAGCGCAGTGTACGTTTTATATTATGGCAAGGTGAGGTTTGTAATCACAGCACAGTGAACGTTTTATATTATGACCGGGTGAGGATTGTAATCATGGTGCAGTGTACATTTTATATTATGACCTGGTGACGATTGTAATCACGGCGCAGTTTACGTTTTATATTATGACAGGGTGAGGATTGTAATCACAGTGCAGTGTACATTTTATTTTATGACAGGGTGAGGATTGTAATGATGGTGCAGTGTATGTTTTATATTATGAAAGGGTGAGTACTGTAATGACGGCGCAGTGTACATTTTATATTACGACAGGGTGACGATTGTAATCATGGTGCAGTGTATGATTTATATGATGACAGTGTGAGGATTGTAATCCCGGTGCAGTGTATGTTTTATATTACGAGAGGGTGAGGATTGTAGTCACAGCACAGTGTATGATTTATATTATGACTGGGTGAGGATTGTAATCTCAGCACAGTGTACATTTTATATTATGACAGGGTAAGGATTGTAATGACGGCGCAGTGTATGTTTTATGTTATGACAGGGTGAGGACTGTAATCACAGCGCAGTGTATGTTTTATATTATGACAGGGTGAATATTGTAATCTCAGCGCAGTGTACGTTTTATATTATGACAGGGTGAGGATTATAATCAGGGCGTAGTATACGTTTTATATTATGACAGTGTGAGGATTGTAATCACTGTGCAGTGTACGTTTTATATTATGACAGGGTGATGATTGTAATCACGGTGCAGCGTATGATTTATATTACGACAGGGTGATGATTGTAATCATGGCACAGTGTATGTTTTATATTATGACAGGGTGAGGATTGTAATCACGGTGCAGTGTACGTTTTATATTATGACAGTGTGAGGATTGTAATCACGGCACAGTATTTGTTTTATATTATGAGAGGGTGAGGATTGTAATCAAGGCGCAGTGTACGTTTTATATTATGACAGGGTGAGGATTGTAATCACACCACAGTGGATGCTTTATATTATGACAGGGTGAGGATTGTAATCACTGTGCAGTGTACGTTTTATATTATGACTGGGTGAGGATTGTAATCACAGCACAGTGTATGTTTTATATTATGACAGGGTGAGGACTGTAATCACGGCGCAGTGTGTGTTTTATATTACGAGTGGGTGATGTTTGTAATCACGGCGCAGTGTATGTTTTATATTATGACAGGGTGAGGATTGTAGACACAGTACAGTGTACATTTTATATTATGACAGTGTGAGGATTGTAGTCACAGCACTGTGTACATTTTATATTATGACAGGGTGAGGACTGTAATCATGGCGCCATGTATGTTTTATATTATGACAGGGTGAGTATTGTAATGACGGCACCGTGTACGTTTTATATTATGACAGGGTGAGGATTGTAATCATGGCGCAGTGTACGTTTTATATTATGACAGGGTGAGGATTGTAATCACAGCACAGTGTACGTTTTATATTATGGCAGGGTGAGGATTGTAATGACGGCACCGTGTACGTTTTATATTATGACAGGGTGAGGATTGTAATCATTGTGCAGTGTACGTTTTATATTATGACAGGGTGAGGATTGTAATCACAGCACAGTGTACGTTTTATATTATGACAGGGTGAGGATTGTAATCACGGTGCGGTGTATGTTTTATATTATGACAGGGTGAGGATTGTAATCAGGGTGCAGTGTACATTTTATATTACGACAGGGTGAGGATTCTAATCATGGCGCAGTGTACGCTTTCTATTATGACAGGGTGAGGATTGTAATCACAGCATAGTGTACATTTTATATTATGACAGGGTGAGGTTTGTAATGACAGCGCATTGAATGTTTTATATTACAATATTGTGAGGATTGTAATCACGGCACAGTGTACGTTTTATATTATGACAGGGTGAGGATTGTAATCACGGCGCAGTGTACGTTTTATATTATGACAGGGTGAAGATTATAATCATGGCGCTGTGTATGTTTTATATTATGACAGGGTGCGGATTGTAGACACAGTACAGTGTACATTTTATGTTATGACAGTGTGAGGATTGTAGTCACGGCACTGTGTACATTTTATATTATGACAGGGTGAGGACTGTAATCATGGCGCCATGTATGTGTTATATTATGACAGGGTGAGTATTGTAATGACGGCACCGTGTACGTTTTATATTATGACAGGGTGAGGATTGTAATCACGGCGCAGTGTACGTTTTATATTATGACAGGGTGAGTATTGTAATCACAGCTCAGTGTACGCTTTATATTATGACAGGGTGAGGATTGTAATCACAGCACACTGTACGCTTTGTATTATGACAGTGAGAGGATTGTAATCACGGTGCGGTGTACGTTTTATATTATGACAGGGTGAGAATTGTAATCAGGGTGCAGTGTACATTTTATATTAAGACAGTGTGTGGATTGTAATCACGGTGCAGTGTACGTTTTATATTATGACAGGGTGAGGATTCTAATCATGGCGCAGTGTACGCTTTCTATTATGACAGGGTGAGGATTGTAATCACAGCATAGTGTACATTTTATATTATGACAGGGTGAGGATTGTAATGACAGCACAGTGGATGTTTTATATTACAAGATGGTGAGGATTGTAATCACAGCGCAGTGTACGTTTTATATTATGACAGGGTGAGGATTGTAATCACGGTGCAGTGTATATTTGAAATTATGACAAGGTGAGGATTGTAATCACGGCACAGTGTACGTTTTATATTATGACAGGGTGAGGATTGTAATCACGGCGCAGTGTACGTTTTATATTATGACAGGGTGAGGATTGTAATGACGGCGCAATGTATGTTTTGTATTATGACTGGGTGAGGATTGAAGACACAGAATAGTGTACATTTTATATTATGACAGGGTGAGGAATGTAATCACGGTGCAGTGTACATTTTATATTATGACAGGGTGAGGATTGTAATCACAGCGCAGTGTACGTTTTATATTATGGCAAGCTGAGGTTTGTAATCACAGCACAGTGAACGTTTTATATTATGACCGGGTGAGGATTGTAATCATGGTGCAGTGTACATTTTATATAATGACAAGGTGAGGATTGTAATCATGGCGCAGTGTACACTTTATATTCTGACAGTGTGACGATTGTAATCACAGCACAGTGTATCTTTTATATTACGAGAGGGTGAGGATTGTAATCAAGGCGCATTGTACGTTTTATATTATGACAGGGTGAGGATCGTAATCACAGCAGAGTGGATGCTTTATATTATGACAGGGTGAGGATTGTAATCACGGTGCAGTGTACGTTTTGTATTATGACAGTGTGAGGGTTGTAATGACGGTGCGGTGTATGTGTTATATTATGACAGGGTGAGGATTGTAATCACGGTGCAGTGTACGTTTTATATTATGACAGTGAGAGGATTGTAATCACGGTGCGGTGTATGTTTTATATTATGACAGGGTGTGGATTGTAATCAGGGTGCAGTGTACATTTTATATTAAGACAGGGTGAGGATTCTAATCATGGCGCAGTGTACGCTTTCTATTATGACAGGGTGAGGATTGTAATCACAGCAAAGTGTACATTTTATATCATGACAGGGTGAGGATTGTAATGACAGCGCAGTGGATGTTTTATATTACAAGATGGTGAGGATTGTAGTCACAGCGCAGTGTATGTTTTATATTATGACAGGGTGAGGATTGTAATCACGGTGCAGTGTATATTTGATATTATGACAGTGAGAGGATTGTAATCACGGCACAGTGTATGCTTTATATTATGACAGGGTGAGGATTGAAGACACAGCATAGTGTACATTTTATATTATGACAGGGTGAGGATTGTAATCACGGCGCAGTGTATGTTTTATATTATGACCGGGTGAGGATTGTAATCACAGCACAGTGTACGTTTTATATTATGACAGGGTGACGATTGTAAACACAGCGCAGTTTACGTTTTATATTACGAGAGGGTGAGGATTGTAATCACGGCGCAGTGTACATTTTATATTATGACAGGGTGAGGATTGTAATGACGGTGCAGTGTATGTTTTGTATTATGACTGGGTGAGGATTGTAGACACAGCATTGTGTACTTTTTATATTATGACAGGGTGAGGATTGTAATCACAGCGCAGTGTACGTTTTATATTATGGCAAGGTGAGGTTTGTAATCACAGCACAGTGAACGTTTTATATTATGACCGGGTGAGGATTGTAATCATGGTGCAGTGTACATTTTATATTATGACCTGGTGACGATTGTAATCACGGCGCAGTTTACGTTTTATATTATGACAGGGTGAGGATTGTAATCACAGTGCAGTGTACATTTTATTTTATGACAGGGTGAGGATTGTAATGATGGTGCAGTGTATGTTTTATATTATGAAAGGGTGAGTACTGTAATGACGGCGCAGTGTACATTTTATATTACGACAGGGTGACGATTGTAATCATGGTGCAGTGTATGATTTATATGATGACAGTGTGAGGATTGTAATCCCGGTGCAGTGTATGTTTTATATTACGAGAGGGTGAGGATTGTAGTCACAGCACAGTGTATGATTTATATTATGACTGGGTGAGGATTGTAATCTCAGCACAGTGTACATTTTATATTATGACAGGGTAAGGATTGTAATGACGGCGCAGTGTATGTTTTATGTTATGACAGGGTGAGGACTGTAATCACAGCGCAGTGTATGTTTTATATTATGACAGGGTGAATATTGTAATCTCAGCGCAGTGTACGTTTTATATTATGACAGGGTGAGGATTATAATCAGGGCGTAGTATACGTTTTATATTATGACAGTGTGAGGATTGTAATCACTGTGCAGTGTACGTTTTATATTATGACAGGGTGATGATTGTAATCACGGTGCAGCGTATGATTTATATTACGACAGGGTGATGATTGTAATCATGGCACAGTGTATGTTTTATATTATGACAGGGTGAGGATTGTAATCACGGTGCAGTGTACGTTTTATATTATGACAGTGTGAGGATTGTAATCACGGCACAGTATTTGTTTTATATTATGAGAGGGTGAGGATTGTAATCAAGGCGCAGTGTACGTTTTATATTATGACAGGGTGAGGATTGTAGACACAGTACAGTGTACATTTTATGTTATGACAGTGTGAGGATTGTAGTCACAGCACTGTGTACATTTTATATTATGACAGGGTGAGGACTGTAATCATGGCGCCATGTATGTTTTATATTATGACAGGGTGAGTATTGTAATGACGGCACCGTGTACGTTTTATATTATGACAGGGTGAGGATTGTAATCATGGCGCAGTGTACGTTTTATATTATGACAGGGTGAGGATTGTAATCACAGCACAGTGTACGTTTTATATTATGGCAGGGTGAGGATTGTAATGACGGCACCGTGTACGTTTTATATTATGACAGGGTGAGGATTGTAATCATTGTGCAGTGTACGTTTTATATTATGACAGGGTGAGGATTGTAATCACAGCACAGTGTACGTTTTATATTATGACAGGGTGAGGATTGTAATCAGGGTGCAGTGTACATTTTATATTACGACAGGGTGAGGATTGTAATCATGGCGCAGTGTACGCTTTCTATTATGACAGGGTGAGGATTGTAATCACAGCATAGTGTACATTTTATATTATGACAGGGTGAGGTTTGTAATGACAGCGCATTGAATGTTTTATATTACAATATTGTGAGGATTGTAATCACGGCACAGTGTACGTTTTATATTATGACAGGGTGAGGATTGTAATCACGGCGCAGTGTACGTTTTATATTATGACAGGGTGAAGATTATAATCATGGCGCTGTGTATGTTTTATATTATGACAGGGTGCGGATTGTAGACACAGTACAGTGTACATTTTATGTTATGACAGTGTGAGGATTGTAGTCACGGCACTGTGTACATTTTATATTATGACAGGGTGAGGACTGTAATCATGGCGCCATGTATGTGTTATATTATGACAGGGTGAGTATTGTAATGACGGCACCGTGTACGTTTTATATTATGACAGGGTGAGGATTGTAATCACGGCGCAGTGTACGTTTTATACTATGACAGGGTGAGTATTGTAATCACAGCTCAGTGTACGCTTTATATTATGACAGGGTGAGGATTGTAATCACAGCACACTGTACGCTTTGTATTATGACAGTGAGAGGATTGTAATCACGGTGCGGTGTACGTTTTATATTATGACAGGGTGAGAATTGTAATCAGGGTGCAGTGTACATTTTATATTAAGACAGTGTGTGGATTGTAATCACGGTGCAGTGTACGTTTTATATTATGACAGGGTGAGGATTCTAATCATGGCGCAGTGTACGCTTTCTATTATGACAGGGTGAGGATTGTAATCACAGCATAGTGTACATTTTATATTATGACAGGGTGAGGATTGTAATGACAGCACAGTGGATGTTTTATATTACAAGATGGTGAGGATTGTAATCACAGCGCAGTGTACGTTTTATATTATGACAGGGTGAGGATTGTAATCACGGTGCAGTGTATATTTGAAATTATGACAAGGTGAGGATTGTAATCACGGCACAGTGTACGTTTTATATTATGACAGGGTGAGGATTGTAATCACGGCGCAGTGTACGTTTTATATTATGACAGGGTGAGGATTGTAATGACGGCGCAATGTATGTTTTGTATTATGACTGGGTGAGGATTGAAGACACAGAATAGTGTACATTTTATATTATGACAGGGTGAGGATTGTAATCACGGTGCAGTGTACATTTTATATTATGACAGGGTGAGGATTGTAATCACAGCGCAGTGTACGTTTTATATTATGGCAAGCTGAGGTTTGTAATCACAGCACAGTGAACGTTTTATATTATGACCGGGTGAGGATTGTAATCATGGTGCAGTGTACATTTTATATAATGACAAGGTGAGGATTGTAATCATGGCGCAGTGTACACTTTATATTCTGACAGTGTGACGATTGTAATCACAGCACAGTGTATCTTTTATATTACGAGAGGGTGAGGATTGTAATCAAGGCGCATTGTACGTTTTATATTATGACAGGGTGAGGATTGTAATCACAGCAGAGTGGATGCTTTATATTATGACAGGGTGAGGATTGTAATCACGGTGCAGTGTACGTTTTGTATTATGACAGTGTGAGGGTTGTAATGACGGTGCGGTGTATGTGTTATATTATGACAGGGTGAGGATTGTAATCACGGTGCAGTGTACGTTTTATATTATGACAGTGAGAGGATTGTAATCACGGTGCGGTGTATGTTTTATATTATGACAGGGTGTGGATTGTAATCAGGGTGCAGTGTACATTTTATATTAAGACAGGGTGAGGATTCTAATCATGGCGCAGTGTACGCTTTCTATTATGACAGGGTGAGGATTGTAATCACAGCATAGTGTACATTTTATATCATGACAGGGTGAGGATTGTAATGACAGCGCAGTGGATGTTTTATATTACAAGATGGTGAGGATTGTAGTCACAGCGCAGTGTATGTTTTATATTATGACAGGGTGAGGATTGTAATCACGGTGCAGTGTATATTTGATATTATGACAGTGAGAGGATTGTAATCACGGCACAGTGTATGCTTTATATTATGACAGGGTGAGGATTGAAGACACAGCATAGTGTACATTTTATATTATGACAGGGTGAGGATTGTAATCACGGCGCAGTGTATGTTTTATATTATGACCGGGTGAGGATTGTAATCACAGCACAGTGTACGTTTTATATTATGACAGGGTGACGATTGTAAACACAGCGCAGTTTACGTTTTATATTACGAGAGGGTGAGGATTGTAATCACGGCGCAGTGTACATTTTATATTATGACAGGGTGAGGATTGTAATGACGGTGCAGTGTATGTTTTGTATTATGACTGGGTGAGGATTGTAGACACAGCATTGTGTACTTTTTATATTATGACAGGGTGAGGATTGTAATCACAGCGCAGTGTACGTTTTATATTATGGCAAGGTGAGGTTTGTAATCACAGCACAGTGAACGTTTTATATTATGACCGGGTGAGGATTGTAATCATGGTGCAGTGTACATTTTATATTATGACCTGGTGACGATTGTAATCACGGCGCAGTTTACGTTTTATATTATGACAGGGTGAGGATTGTAATCACAGTGCAGTGTACATTTTATTTTATGACAGGGTGAGGATTGTAATGATGGTGCAGTGTATGTTTTATATTATGAAAGGGTGAGTACTGTAATGACGGCGCAGTGTACATTTTATATTACGACAGGGTGACGATTGTAATCATGGTGCAGTGTATGATTTATATGATGACAGTGTGAGGATTGTAATCCCGGTGCAGTGTATGTTTTATATTACGAGAGGGTGAGGATTGTAGTCACAGCACAGTGTATGATTTATATTATGACTGGGTGAGGATTGTAATCTCAGCACAGTGTACATTTTATATTATGACAGGGTAAGGATTGTAATGACGGCGCAGTGTATGTTTTATGTTATGACAGGGTGAGGACTGTAATCACAGCGCAGTGTATGTTTTATATTATGACAGGGTGAATATTGTAATCTCAGCGCAGTGTACGTTTTATATTATGACAGGGTGAGGATTATAATCAGGGCGTAGTATACGTTTTATATTATGACAGTGTGAGGATTGTAATCACTGTGCAGTGTACGTTTTATATTATGACAGGGTGATGATTGTAATCACGGTGCAGCGTATGATTTATATTACGACAGGGTGATGATTGTAATCATGGCACAGTGTATGTTTTATATTATGACAGGGTGAGGATTGTAATCACGGTGCAGTGTACGTTTTATATTATGACAGTGTGAGGATTGTAATCACGGCACAGTATTTGTTTTATATTATGAGAGGGTGAGGATTGTAATCAAGGCGCAGTGTACGTTTTATATTATGACAGGGTGAGGATTGTAGACACAGTACAGTGTACATTTTATGTTATGACAGTGTGAGGATTGTAGTCACAGCACTGTGTACATTTTATATTATGACAGGGTGAGGACTGTAATCATGGCGCAGTGTACGTTTTATATTATGACAGGGTGAGGATTGTAATCACAGCACAGTGTACGTTTTATATTATGGCAGGGTGAGGATTGTAATGACGGCACCGTGTACGTTTTATATTATGACAGGGTGAGGATTGTAATCATTGTGCAGTGTACGTTTTATATTATGACAGGGTGAGGATTGTAATCACAGCACAGTGTACGTTTTATATTATGACAGGGTGAGGATTGTAATCACGGTGCGGTGTATGTTTTATATTATGACAGGGTGAGGATTGTAATAAGGGTGCAGTGTACATTTTATATTACGACAGGGTGAGGATTCTAATCATGGCGCAGTGTACGCTTTCTATTATGACAGGGTGAGGATTGTAATCACAGCATAGTGTACATTTTATATTATGACAGGGTGAGGTTTGTAATGACAGCGCATTGAATGTTTTATATTACAATATTGTGAGGATTGTAATCACGGCACAGTGTACGTTTTATATTATGACAGGGTGAGGATTGTAATCACGGCGCAGTGTACGTTTTATATTATGACAGGGTGAAGATTATAATCATGGCGCTGTGTATGTTTTATATTATGACAGGGTGCGGATTGTAGACACAGTACAGTGTACATTTTATGTTATGACAGTGTGAGGATTGTAGTCACGGCACTGTGTACATTTTATATTATGACAGGGTGAGGACTGTAATCATGGCGCCATGTATGTGTTATATTATGACAGGGTGAGTATTGTAATGACGGCACCGTGTACGTTTTATATTATGACAGGGTGAGGATTGTAATCACGGCGCAGTGTACGTTTTATATTATGACAGGGTGAGTATTGTAATCACAGCTCAGTGTACGCTTTATATTATGACAGGGTGAGGATTGTAATCACAGCACACTGTACGCTTTGTATTATGACAGTGAGAGGATTGTAATCACGGTGCGGTGTACGTTTTATATTATGACAGGGTGAGAATTGTAATCACGGTGCAGTGTACGTTTTATATTATGACAGGGTGAGGATTCTAATCATGGCGCAGTGTACGCTTTCTATTATGACAGGGTGAGGATTGTAATCACAGCATAGTGTACATTTTATATTATGACAGGGTGAGGATTGTAATGACAGCACAGTGGATGTTTTATATTACAAGATGGTGAGGATTGTAATCACAGCGCAGTGTACGTTTTATATTATGACAGGGTGAGGATTGTAATCACGGTGCAGTGTATATTTGAAATTATGACAAGGTGAGGATTGTAATCACGGCACAGTGTACGTTTTATATTATGACAGGGTGAGGATTGTAATCACGGCGCAGTGTACGTTTTATATTATGACAGGGTGAGGATTGTAATGACGGCGCAATGTATGTTTTGTATTATGACTGGGTGAGGATTGAAGACACAGAATAGTGTACATTTTATATTATGACAGGGTGAGGATTGTAATCACGGTGCAGTGTACATTTTATATTATGACAGGGTGAGGATTGTAATCACAGCGCAGTGTACGTTTTATATTATGGCAAGCTGAGGTTTGTAATCACAGCACAGTGAACGTTTTATATTATGACCGGGTGAGGATTGTAATCATGGTGCAGTGTACATTTTATATAATGACAAGGTGAGGATTGTAATCATGGCGCAGTGTACACTTTATATTCTGACAGTGTGACGATTGTAATCACAGCACAGTGTATCTTTTATATTACGAGAGGGTGAGGATTGTAATCAAGGCGCATTGTACGTTTTATATTATGACAGGGTGAGGATCGTAATCACAGCAGAGTGGATGCTTTATATTATGACAGGGTGAGGATTGTAATCACGGTGCAGTGTACGTTTTGTATTATGACAGTGTGAGGGTTGTAATGACGGTGCGGTGTATGTGTTATATTATGACAGGGTGAGGATTGTAATCACGGTGCAGTGTACGTTTTATATTATGACAGTGAGAGGATTGTAATCACGGTGCGGTGTATGTTTTATATTATGACAGGGTGTGGATTGTAATCAGGGTGCAGTGTACATTTTATATTAAGACAGGGTGAGGATTCTAATCATGGCGCAGTGTACGCTTTCTATTATGACAGGGTGAGGATTGTAATCACAGCATAGTGTACATTTTATATCATGACAGGGTGAGGATTGTAATGACAGCGCAGTGGATGTTTTATATTACAAGATGGTGAGGATTGTAGTCACAGCGCAGTGTATGTTTTATATTATGACAGGGTGAGGATTGTAATCACGGTGCAGTGTATATTTGATATTATGACAGTGAGAGGATTGTAATCACGGCACAGTGTATGCTTTATATTATGACAGGGTGAGGATTGAAGACACAGCATAGTGTACATTTTATATTATGACAGGGTGAGGATTGTAATCACGGCGCAGTGTATGTTTTATATTATGACCGGGTGAGGATTGTAATCACAGCACAGTGTACGTTTTATATTATGACAGGGTGACGATTGTAAACACAGCGCAGTTTACGTTTTATATTACGAGAGGGTGAGGATTGTAATCACGGCGCAGTGTACATTTTATATTATGACAGGGTGAGGATTGTAATGACGGTGCAGTGTATGTTTTGTATTATGACTGGGTGAGGATTGTAGACACAGCATTGTGTACTTTTTATATTATGACAGGGTGAGGATTGTAATCACAGCGCAGTGTACGTTTTATATTATGGCAAGGTGAGGTTTGTAATCACAGCACAGTGAACGTTTTATATTATGACCGGGTGAGGATTGTAATCATGGTGCAGTGTACATTTTATATTATGACCTGGTGACGATTGTAATCACGGCGCAGTTTACGTTTTATATTATGACAGGGTGAGGATTGTAATCACAGTGCAGTGTACATTTTATTTTATGACAGGGTGAGGATTGTAATGATGGTGCAGTGTATGTTTTATATTATGAAAGGGTGAGTACTGTAATGACGGCGCAGTGTACATTTTATATTACGACAGGGTGACGATTGTAATCATGGTGCAGTGTATGATTTATATGATGACAGTGTGAGGATTGTAATCCCGGTGCAGTGTATGTTTTATATTACGAGAGGGTGAGGATTGTAGTCACAGCACAGTGTATGATTTATATTATGACTGGGTGAGGATTGTAATCTCAGCACAGTGTACATTTTATATTATGACAGGGTAAGGATTGTAATGACGGCGCAGTGTATGTTTTATGTTATGACAGGGTGAGGACTGTAATCACAGCGCAGTGTATGTTTTATATTATGACAGGGTGAATATTGTAATCTCAGCGCAGTGTACGTTTTATATTATGACAGGGTGAGGATTATAATCAGGGCGTAGTATACGTTTTATATTATGACAGTGTGAGGATTGTAATCACTGTGCAGTGTACGTTTTATATTATGACAGGGTGATGATTGTAATCACGGTGCAGCGTATGATTTATATTACGACAGGGTGATGATTGTAATCATGGCACAGTGTATGTTTTATATTATGACAGGGTGAGGATTGTAATCACGGTGCAGTGTACGTTTTATATTATGACAGTGTGAGGATTGTAATCACGGCACAGTATTTGTTTTATATTATGAGAGGGTGAGGATTGTAATCAAGGCGCAGTGTACGTTTTATATTATGACAGGGTGAGGATTGTAATCACACCACAGTGGATGCTTTATATTATGACAGGGTGAGGATTGTAATCACTGTGCAGTGTACGTTTTATATTATGACTGGGTGAGGATTGTAATCACAGCACAGTGTATGTTTTATATTATGACAGGGTGAGGACTGTAATCACGGCGCAGTGTGTGTTTTATATTACGAGTGGGTGATGTTTGTAATCACGGCGCAGTGTATGTTTTATATTATGACAGGGTGAGGATTGTAATCCCGGTGCAGTGTATGTTTTATATTACGAGAGGGTGAGGATTGTAGTCACAGCACAGTGTATGATTTATATTATGACTGGGTGAGGATTGTAATCTCAGCACAGTGTACATTTTATGTTATGACAGTGTGAGGATTGTAGTCACAGCACTGTGTACATTTTATATTATGACAGGGTGAGGACTGTAATCATGGCGCCATGTATGTTTTATATTATGACAGGGTGAGGATTGTAATCATGGCGCAGTGTACGTTTTATATTATGACAGGGTGAGGATTGTAATCACAGCACAGTGTACGTTTTATATTATGGCAGGGTGAGGATTGTAATGACGGTGCGGTGTATGTTTTATATTATGACAGGGTGAGGATTGTAATCAGGGTGCAGTGTACATTTTATATTACGACAGGGTGAGGATTGTAATCACAGCACAGTGTACGTTTTATATTATGACAGGGTGAGGATTGTAATCACGGTGCGGTGTATGTTTTATATTATGACAGGGTGAGGATTGTAATCAGGGTGCAGTGTACATTTTATATTATGACAGGGTGAGTATTGTAATGACGGCACCGTGTACGTTTTATATTATGACAGGGTGAGGATTGTAATCATGGCGCAGTGTACGTTTTATATTATGACAGGGTGAGGATTGTAATCACAGCACAGTGTACGTTTTATATTATGACAGGGTGAGGATTGTAATCACGGTGCGGTGTATGTTTTATATTATGACAGGGTGAGGATTGTAATCAGGGTGCAGTGTACATTTTATATTACAACAGGGTGAGGATTCTAATCATGGCGCAGTGTACGCTTTCTATTATGACAGGGTGAGGATTGTAATCACAGCATAGTGTACATTTTATATTATGACAGGGTGAGGTTTGTAATGACAGCGCATTGAATGTTTTATATTACAATATTGTGAGGATTGTAATCACGGCACAGTGTACGTTTTATATTATGACAGGGTGAGGATTGTAATCACGGCGCAGTGTACGTTTTATATTATGACAGGGTGAGGATTGTAATGACGGCGCAGTGTATGTTTTATATTATGACTGGGTGAAGATTATAATCATGGCGCTGTGTATGTTTTATATTATGACAGGGTGCGGATTGTAGACACAGTACAGTGTACATTTTATGTTATGACAGTGTGAGGATTGTAGTCACGGCACTGTGTACATTTTATATTATGACAGGGTGAGGCCTGTAATCATGGCGCCATGTATGTGTTATATTATGACAGGGTGAGTATTGTAATGCCGGCACCGTGTACGTTTTATATTATGACAGGGTGAGGATTGTAATCACGGCGCAGTGTACGTTTTATATTATGACAGGGTGAGTATTGTAATCACAGCTCAGTGTACGCTTTATATTATGACAGGGTGAGGATTGTAATCACAGCACACTGTACGCTTTGTATTATGACAGGGTGAGGATTGTAATGACGGCGCAGTGTATGTTTTATGTTACGAGAGGGTGAGCATTGTAATCACGGCGCAGTGTACATTTTAGATTATGACAGTGTGAGGATTGTAGTCACAGCACTGTGTACATTTTATATTATGACAGGGTGAGGTCTGTGATCATGGCGCCATGTATGTTTTATATTATGACAGGGTGAGTATTGTAATGATGGCACCGTGTACGTTTTATATTATGACAGGGTGAGGATTGTAATCATGGCGCAGTGTACGTTTTATATTATGACAGGGTGAGGATTGTAATCACAGCACAGTGTACGTTTTATATTATGGCAGGGTGAGGATTGAAAACACGGTGCAGTGTACGTCTTATATTATGACAGGGTGAGGATTGTAATCATGGCGCAGTGTACGCATTCTATTATGACAGGGTGAGGATTGTAATCATTGTGCAGTGTACGTTTTATATTATGACAGGGTGAGTATTGTAATCACAGCTCAGTGTACGCTTTATATTATGACAGGGTGAGGTCTGTGATCATGGCGCCATGTATGTTTTATATTATGACAGGGTGAGTATTGTAATCACGGTGCCGTGTATGATTTATATTACGAGAGGGTGAGGATTGTAATCACAGCACAGTGTATGTTTTATACTATGACAGGGTGAGGATTGTAATCACGCTGCAGTGTAGGTGTTATATTATGACAGGGTGAGGATTGTAATCACGGTGCAATGTACATTTTATATAATGACAGGGTGAGGATTGTAATCATGACGCAGTGTACATGTTATATTCTGACAGTGTGAGGATTGTAATCACAGCACAGTGTATGTTTTATATTACGAAAGGGTGAGGATTGTAATCAAGGCGCATTGTACATTTTATATTATGACAGGGTGAGGATTGTAATCACAGCAGAGTGGATGCTTTATATTATGACAGGGTGAGGATTGTAATCACGGTGCAGTGTACGTTTTATATTATGACAGTGTGAGGATTGTAATCACGGTGCGGTATATGTGTTATATTATGACAGGGTGAGGATTGTAATCAGGGTGCAGTGTACGTTTTATATTATGACAGGGTGAGGATTGTAATCACGGTGTAGTGTACGATTTATATTAAGACAGTGTGTGGATTGTAATCACGGTGCAGTGTACGTTTTATATTATGACAGGGTGAGGATTCTAATCATGGCGCAGTGTACGCTTTCTATTATGACAGGGTGAGGATTGTAATCACAGCATAGTGTACATTTTATATTATGACAGGGTGAGGATTGTAATGACAGCGCAGTGGATGTTTTATATTACAAGATGGTGAGGATTGTAATCACAGCGCAGTGTATATTTGAAATTATGACAAGGTGAGGATTGTAATCACGGCACAGTGTATGATTTTTATGATGACAGTGTGAGGATTGTAATCACGGCGCAGTGTACATTTTATATTATGACAGGGTGAGGATTGGAATGACGGCGCAGTGTATGTTTTATATTATGACCGGGTGAGGATTGTAATCACAGCACAGTGTACGTTTTATATTATGACAGGGTGACGATTGTAATCACGGCGCAGTTTACGCTTTACATTACGAGAGGGTGAGGATTGTAATCACGGCGCAGTGTACATTTTATATTATGACAGGGTGAGGATTTTAATGACGGTGCGGTGTATGTGTTATATTATGACTGGGTGAGGATTGTAGACACAGCATAGTGTACTTTTTATATTATGACAGGGTGAGGATTGTAATCAGGGTGCAGTGTACATTTTATATTAAGACAGGGTGAGGATTGTAATCACAGCATAGTGTACATTTTGTATTATGACAGGGTGAGGATTGTAATGACAGCGCAGTGGATGTTTTATATTACAAGATGGTGAGGATTGTAGACACAGCGCAGTGTATGTTTTATATTATGACAGGGTGAGGATTGTAATCACGGTGCAGTGTATATTTGAAATTATGACAGTGAGAGGATTGTAATCACGGCACAGTGTACGTTTTATATTATGACAGGGTGAGGATTGTAATCACGGCGCAGTGTACATTTTATATTATGACAGGGTGAGGATTGGAATGACGGCGCAGTGTATGTTTTATATTATGACCGGGTGAGGATTGTAATCACAGCACAGTGTACGTTTTATATTATGACAGGGTGACGATTGTAATCACGGCGCAGTTTACGCTTTACATTACGAGAGGGTGAGGATTGTAATCACGGCGCAGTGTACATTTTATATTATGACAGGGTGAGGATTTTAATGACGGTGCGGTGTATGTGTTATATTATGACTGGGTGAGGATTGTAGACACAGCATAGTGTACTTTTTATATTATGACAGGGTGAGGATTGTAATCAGGGTGCAGTGTACATTTTATATTAAGACAGGGTGAGGATTGTAATCACAGCATAGTGTACATTTTGTATTATGACAGGGTGAGGATTGTAATGACAGCGCAGTGGATGTTTTATATTACAAGATGGTGAGGATTGTAGACACAGCGCAGTGTATGTTTTATATTATGACAGGGTGAGGATTGTAATCACGGTGCAGTGTATATTTGAAATTATGACAGTGAGAGGATTGTAATCACGGCACAGTGTACGTTTTATATTATGACAGGGTGAGGATTGTAATCACGGCGCAGTGTACGTTTTATATTATGACAGGATGAGGATTGTAATGACGGCGCAGTGTATGTTTTATATTATGACTGGGTGAGGATTGAAGACACAGCATAGTGTACATTTTATATTATGACAGGGTGAGGATTGTAATCACGGCGCAGTGTATGTTTTATATTATGACCGGGTGAGGATTGTAATCACAGCTCAGTGTACGTTTTATATTATGACAGGGTGACGATTGTAAACACGGCGCAGTTTACGTTTTATATTACGAGAGGGTGAGGATTGTAATCACGGCGCAGTGTACATTTTATATTATGACAGGGTGAGGATTGTAATGACGGTGCAGTGTATGTTTTGTATTATGACTGGGTGAGGATTGTAGACACAGCATAGTGTATTTTTTATGTTATGACAGGGTGAGGATTGTAATCACGGTGCATGTACATTTTATATTATGACAGGGTGAGGATTGTAATCACAGCGCAGTGTACGTTTTATATTATGGCAAGGTGAGATTTGTAATCACAGCACAGTGAACGTTTTATATTATGACCGGGTGAGGATTGTAATCATGGTGTAGTGTACATTTTATATTATGACCTGGTGACGATTGTAATCACGGCGCAGTTTACGTTTTATATTATGACAGGGTGAGGATTGTAATGATGGTGCAGTGTATGTTTTATATTATGAAAGGGTGAGTACTGTAATGACGACGCAGTGTACATTTTATATTACGACAGGGTGACGATTGTAATCATGGTGCAGTGTATGTTTTATATGACGAGAGGGTGAGGATTGTAATCACGGTGCAGTGTATGTTTTATATTATGACTGGGTGAGGATTATAATCACAGCACAGTGTACATTTTATATTATGACAGGGTAAGGATTGTAATGACGGCGCAGTGTATGTTTTATGTTATGACAGGGTGAGGAATGTAATCACAGCGCAGTGTATGTTTTATATTATGACAGGGTGAATATTGTAATCTCAGCGCAGTGTACGTTTTATATTATGGCAGGGTGAGGATTATAATCAGGGCGTAGTATACGTTTTATATTATGACAGTGTGAGGATTGTAATCACGGCACAGTGTATGTTTTATACCATGACAGGGTGAGGATTGTAATCATGTCGCAGTGTACGCTTTCTATAATGACAGGGTGAGGATTGTAATCACTGTGCAGTGTACGTTTTATATTATGACAGGGTGAGGATTGTAATCACGGTGCAGTGTACGTTTTATATTATGACAGGGTGAGGATTGTAATCATGGCACAGTATATGTTTTATATTACGAGAGGGTGAGGATTGTAATCAAGGCGCAGTGTACGTTTTATATTATGACAGGGTGAGGATTGTAATCACACCACAGTGGATGCTTTATATTATGTCAGGGTGAGGATTGTAATCACTGTGCAGTGTACGTTTTATATTATGACAGGGTGAGGACTGTAATCACAGCGCAGTGTGTGTTTTATATTACGAGTGGGTGATGTTTGTAATCACGGTGCAGTGTACGTTTTATATTATGATTGGGTGAGGATTATAATCACGGCGCTGTGTATGTTTTATATTATGACAGGGTGAGGATTGTAGACACAGTACAGTGTACATTTTATGTTATGACAGTGTGAGGATTGTAGTCACGGCACTGTGTACATTTTATATTATGACAGGGTGAGGACTGTAATCATGGCGCCATGTATGTTTTATATTATGACAGGGTGAGTATTGTAATGACGGCACCGTGTACGTTTTATATTATGACAGGGTGAGGATTGTAATCATGGCGCAGTGTACGTTTTATATTATGACAGGGTGAGGATTGTAATCACAGCACAGTGTACGTTTTATATTATGGCAGGGTGAGGATTGAAAACACGGTGCAGTGTACGTATTATGTTATGACAGGGTGAGGATTGTAATCATGGCGCAGTGTACGCGTTCTATTATGACAGGGTGAGGATTGTAATCATTGTGCAGTGTACGTTTTATATTATGACAGGGTGATGATTGTAATCACGGTGCCGTGTATGATTTATATTACGAGAGGGTGAGGATTGTAATCACAGCACAGTGTATGTTTTATACTATGACAGGGTGAGGATTGTAATCACGGTGCAGTGTAGGTGTTATATTATGACAGGGTGAGGATTGTAATCACGGTGCAGTGTACATTTTATATAATGACAGGGTGAGGATTGTAATCATGGTGCAGTGTACACTTTATATTCTGACAGTGTGAGGATTGTAATCACAGCACAGTGTAAGTTTTATATTACGAGAGGGTGAGGATTGTAATCAAGGCGCATTGTACGTTTTATATTATGACAGGGTGAGGATTGTAATCACAGCAGAGTGGATGCTTTATATTATGACAGGGTGAGGATTGTAATGACGGTGCGGTGTATGTGTTATATTATGACAGGGTGAGGATTGTAATCACGGTGCAGTGTACGTTTTATATTATGACAGTGAGAGGATTGTAATCACGGTGCAGTGTATGTTTTATATTATGACAGGGTGAGGATTGTAATCAGGGTGCAGTGTACATTTTATATTAAGACAGGGTGAGGATTCTAATCATGGCGCAGTGTATGCTTTCTATTATGACAGGGTGAGGATTGTAATCACAGCATAGTGTACATTTTATATTATGACAGGGTGAGGTTTGTAATGACAGCGCATTGAATGTTTTATATTACAATATTGTGAGGATTGTAATCACAGCGCAGTGTACGTTTTACATTATGACAGGGTGAGGATTGTAATCACGGTGCAGTGTATATTTAAAATTATGACAAGGTGAGGATTGTAATCACGGCACAGTGTACGTTTTATATTATGACAGGGTGAGGATTGTAATCACGGCGCAGTGTATGTTTTATATTATGACAGGGTGAGGATTGTAATGACGGCGCAATGTATGTTTTATATTATGACTGGGTGAGGATTATAATCATGGCGCTGTGTATGTTTTATATTATGACAGGGTGAGGATTGTAGACACAGTACAGTGTACATTTTATGTTATGACAGTGTGAGGATTGTAGTCACGGCACTGTGTACATTTTATATTATGACAGGGTGAGGACTGTAATCATGGCGCCATGTCTGTGTTATATTATGACAGGGTGAGTATTGTAATGACGGCACCGTGTACGTTTTATATTATGACAGGGTGAGGACTGTAATCACGGCGCAGTGTGTGTTTTATATTACGAGTGGGTGATGTTTGTAATCACGGTGCAGTGTACGTTTTATATTATGATTGGGTGAGGATTATAATCACGGCGCTGTGTATGTTTTATATTATGACAGGGTGAGGATTGTAGACACAGTACAGTGTACATTTTATGTTATGACAGTGTGAGGATTGTAGTCACGGCACTGTGTACATTTTATATTATGACAGGGTGAGGACTGTAATCATGGCGCCATGTATGTTTTATATTATGACAGGGTGAGGATTGTAATCATTGTGCAGTGTACGTTTTATATTATGACAGGGTGATGATTGTAATCACGGTGCCGTGTATGATTTACATTACGAGAGGGTGAGGATTGTAATCACAGCACAGTGTATGTTTTATACTATGACAGGGTGAGGATTGTAATCACGGTGCAGTGTAGGTGTTATATTATGACAGGGTGAGGATTGTAATCACGGTGCAGTGTACATTTTATATAATAACAGGGTGAGGATTGTAATCATGGTGCAGTGTACACTTTATATTCTGACAGTGTGAGGATTGTAATCACAGCACAGTGTATGTTTTATATTACGAGAGGGTGAGGATTGTAATCAAGGCGCATTGTACGTTTTATATTATGGCAGGGTGAGGATTGTAATCACAGCACATTGTACGCTTTGTATTATGACAGGGTGAGGATTGTAATCACTGTGCAGTGTACGTTTTATATTATGACTGGGTGAGGATTGTAATCACAGCACAGTGTATGTTTTATATTATGACAGGGTGAGGACTGTAATCACGGCGCAGTGTGTGTTTTATATTACGAGTGGGTGATGTTTGTAATCACGGTGCAGTGTACGTTTTATATTATGATTGGGTGAGGATTATAATCACGGCGCTGTGTATGTTTTATATTATGACAGGGTGAGGATTGTAGACACAGTACAGTGTACATTTTATGTTATGACAGTGTGAGGATTGTAGTCACGGCACTGTGTACATTTTATATTATGACAGGGTGAGGACTGTAATCATGGCGCCATGTATGTTTTATATTATGACAGGGTGAGGATTGTAATCATTGTGCAGTGTACGTTTTATATTATGACAGGGTGATGATTGTAATCACGGTGCCGTGTATGATTTACATTACGAGAGGGTGAGGATTGTAATCACAGCACAGTGTATGTTTTATACTATGACAGGGTGAGGATTGTAATCACGGTGCAGTGTAGGTGTTATATTATGACAGGGTGAGGATTGTAATCACGGTGCAGTGTACATTTTATATAATAACAGGGTGAGGATTGTAATCATGGTGCAGTGTACACTTTATATTCTGACAGTGTGAGGATTGTAATCACAGCACAGTGTATGTTTTATATTACGAGAGGGTGAGGATTGTAATCAAGGCGCATTGTACGTTTTATATTATGACAGGGTGAGGATTGTAATCACAGCAGAGTGGATGCTTTATATTATGACAGGGTGAGGATTGTAATCACGGTGCAGTGTACGTTTTATATTATGACAGTGTGAGGATTGTAATGACGGTGCGGTGTATGTGTTATATTATGACAGGGTGAGGATTGTAATCACGGTGCAGTGTACATTTTATATAATGACAGGGTGAGGATTGTAATCATGGTGCAGTGTACACTTTATATTCTGACAGTGTGAGGATTGTAATCACAGCACAGTGTATGTTTTATATTACGAGAGGGTGAGGATTGTAATCAAGGCGCATTGTACGTTTTATATTATGACAGGGTGAGGATTGTAATCACAGCAGAGTGGATGCTTTATATTATGACAGGGTGAGGATTGTAATCACGGTGCAGCGTACGTTTTATATTATGACAGTGTGAGGATTGTAATGACGGTGCGGTGTATGTGTTATATTATGACAGGGTGAGGATTGTAATCACGGTGCAGTGTACGTTTTATATTATGACAGTGAGAGGATTGTAATCACGGTGCAGTGTATGTTTTATATTATGACAGGGTGAGGATTGTAATCAGGGTGCAGTGTACATTTTATATTAAGACAGGGTGAGGATTCTAATCATGGCGCAGTGTATGCTTTCTATTATGACAGGGTGAGGATTGTAATCACAGCATAGTGTACATTTTATATTATGACAGGGTGAGGTTTGTAATGACAGCGCATTGAATGTTTTATATTACAATATTGTGAGGATTGTAATCACAGCGCAGTGTACGTTTTACATTATGACAGGGTGAGGATTGTAATCACGGTGCAGTGTATATTTAAAATTATGACAAGGTGAGGATTGTAATCACGGCACAGTGTACGTTTTATATTATGACAGGGTGAGGATTGTAATCACGGCGCAGTGTATGTTTTATATTATGACAGGGTGAGGATTGTAATCACGGCGCAGTGTATGTTTTATATTATGACTGGGTGAGGATTATAATCATGGCGCTGTGTATGTTTTATATTATGACAGGGTGAGGATTGTAGACACAGTACAGTGTACATTTTATGTTATGACAGTGTGAGGATTGTAGTCACGGCACTGTGTACATTTTATATTATGACAGGGTGAGGACTGTAATCATGGCGCCATGTATGTGTTATATTATGACAGGGTGAGTATTGTAATCACAGCTCAGTGTGCGCTTTATATTATGACAGGGTGAGGATTGTAATGACGGCGCAGTGTATGTTTTATGTTACGAGAGGGAGAGGATTGTAATCACGGCACAGTGTACATTTTATATTATGACAGTGTGAGGATTGTAGTCACGGCACTGTGTACATTTTATATTATGACAGGGTGAGGACTGTGATCATGGCGCCATGTATGTTTTATATTATGACAGGGTGAGTATTGTAATGATGGCACCGTGTACGTTTTATATTATGACAGGGTGAGGATTGTAATCATGGCGCAGTGTACATTTTATATTATGACAGGGTGAGGATTGTAATCACAGCACAGTGTACGTTTTATATTATGGCAGGGTGAGGATTGAAAACACGGTGCAGTGTACGTTTTATATTATGACCGGGTGAGGATTGTAATCACAGCACAGTGTACGTTTTATATTATGACAGGGTGACGATTGTAAACACGGCGCAGTTTACGTTTTATATTACGAGAGGGTGAGGATTGTAATCACGGCGTAGTGTACATTTTATATTATGACAGGGTGAGGATTGTAATGACGGTGCAGTGTATGTTTTGTATTATGACTGGGTGAGGATTGTAGACACAGCATAGTGTATTTTTTATGTTATGACAGGGTGAGGATTGTAATCACGGTGCAGTGTACATTTTATATTATGACAGGGTGAGGATTGTAATCACAGCGCAGTGTACGTTTTATATTATGGCAAGGTGAGATTTGTAATCACAGCACAGTGAACGTTTTATATTATGACCGGGTGAGGATTGTAATCATGGTGTAGTGTACATTTTATATTATGACCTGGTGACGATTGTAATCACGGCGCAGTTTACGTTTTATATTATGACAGGGTGAGGATTGTAATCACGGTGCAGTGTACGTTTTATATTATGACAGTGTGAGGATTGTAATGACGGTGCGGTGTATGTGTTATATTATGACAGGGTGAGGATTGTAATCACGGTGCAGTGTACGTTTTATATTATGACAGTGAGAGGATTGTAATCACGGTGCAGTGTATGTTTTATATTATGACAGGGTGAGGATTGTAATCAGGGTGCAGTGTACATTTTATATTAAGACAGGGTGAGGATTCTAATCATGGCGCAGTGTATGCTTTCTATTATGACAGGGTGAGGATTGTAATCACAGCATAGTGTACATTTTATATTATGACAGGGTGAGGTTTGTAATGACAGCGCATTGAATGTTTTATATTACAATATTGTGAGGATTGTAATCACAGCGCAGTGTACGTTTTACATTATGACAGGGTGAGGATTGTAATCACGGTGCAGTGTATATTTAAAATTATGACAAGGTGAGGATTGTAATCACGGCACAGTGTACGTTTTATATTATGACAGGGTGAGGATTGTAATCACGGCGCAGTGTATGTTTTATATTATGACAGGGTGAGGATTGTAATGACGGCGCAGTGTATGTTTTATATTATGACTGGGTGAGGATTATAATCATGGCGCTGTGTATGTTTTATATTATGACAGGGTGAGGATTGTAGACACAGTACAGTGTACATTTTATGTTATGACAGTGTGAGGATTGTAGTCACGGCACTGTGTACATTTTATATTATGACAGGGTGAGGACTGTAATCATGGCGCCATGTATGTGTTATATTATGACAGGGTGAGTATTGTAATCACAGCTCAGTGTGCGCTTTATATTATGACAGGGTGAGGATTGTAATGACGGCGCAGTGTATGTTTTATGTTACGAGAGGGAGAGGATTGTAATCACGGCACAGTGTACATTTTATGTTATGACAGTGTGAGGATTGTAGTCACGGCACTGTGTACATTTTATATTATGACAGGGTGAGGACTGTAATCATGGCGCCATGTATGTGTTATATTATGACAGGGTGAGTATTGTAATCACAGCTCAGTGTGCGCTTTATATTATGACAGGGTGAGGATTGTAATGACGGCGCAGTGTATGTTTTATGTTACGAGAGGGAGAGGATTGTAATCACGGCACAGTGTACATTTTATATTATGACAGTGTGAGGATTGTAGTCACGGCACTGTGTACATTTTATATTATGACAGGGTGAGGACTGTGATCATGGCGCCATGTATGTGTTATATTATGACAGGGTGAGTATTGTAATGACGGCACCGTGTACGTTTTATATTATGACAGGGTGAGGATTGTAATCATGGCGCAGTGTACGTTTTATATTATGACAGGGTGAGGATTGTAATCACAGCACAGTGTACGTTTTATATTATGGCAGGGTGAGGATTGAAAACACGGTGCAGTGTACGTTTTATATTATGACAGGGTGAGGATTGTAATCATGGCGCAGTGTACGCTTTCTATTATGACAGGGTGAGGATTGTAATCACAGCATAGTGTACATTTTATATTATGACAGGGTGAGGTTTGTAATGACAGCGCATTGAATGTTTTATATTACAATATTGTGAGGATTGTAATCACAGCGCAGTGTACGTTTTGCATTATGGCAGGGTGAGGATTGAAAACACGGTGCAGTGTACGTTTTATATTATGACAGGGTGAGGATTGTAATCATGGCGCAGTGTACGCGTTCTATTATGACAGGGTGAGGATTGTAATCATTGTGCAGTGTACGTTTTATATTATGACAGGGTGATGATTGTAATCACGGTGCTGTGTATGATTTATATTACGAGAGGGTGAGGATTGTAATCACAGCACAGTGTATGTTTTATACTATGACAGGGTGAGGATTGTAATCACGCTGCAGTGTAGGTGTTATATTATGACAGGGTGAGGATTGTAATCACGGTGCAGTGTACGTTTTATATTATGACAGTGTGAGGATTGTAATGACGGTGCGGTGTATGTGTTATATTATGACAGGGTGAGGATTGTAATCAGGGTGCAGTGTACGTTTTATATTATGACAGTGAGAGGATTGTAATCACGGTGCAGTGTAGCTTTTATATTATGACAGTGAGAGGATTGTAATCACGGTGCGGTGTATGTTTTATATTATGACAGGGTGAGGATTGTAATCACGGTGCAGTGTACGTTTTATATTATGACAGTGTGAGGATTGTAATGACGGTGCGGTATATGTGTTATATTATGACAGGGTGAGGATTGTAATCAGGGTGCAGTGTCCGTTTTATATTATGACAGGGTGAGGATTGTAATCACGGTGCAGTGTACGATTTATATTATGACAGTGAGGGGATTGTAATCACGGTGCAGTTTATGTTTTATATTATGACAGGGTGAGAATTGTAATCATGGTGCAGTGTACATTTTATATTAAGACAGGGTGAGGATTGTAATCATGGCGCAGTGTACATTTTATATTATGACAGGGTGAGGATTGTAATCACAGCGCAGTGTATATTTGAAATTATGACAAGGTGAGGATTGTAATCACGGCACAGTGTATGATTTATATGATGACAGTGTGAGGATTGTAATCACGGCGCAGTGTACATTTTATATTATGACAGGGTGAGGATTGTAATGACGGCGCAGTGTATGTTTTATATTATGACTGGGTGAGGATTGTAATGACGGCACAGTGTATGTTTTATATTATGACCGGGTGAGGATTGTAATCACAGCACAGTGTACGTTTTATATTATGACAGGGTGACGATTGTAATCACGGCGCAGTTTACGCTTTACATTACAAGAGGGTGAGGATTGTAATCACGGCGCAGTGTACATTTTATATTATGACAGGGTGAGGATTTTAATGACGGTGCAATGTATGTTTTGTATTATGATTGGGTGAGGATTGTAGACACAGCATAGTGTACTTTTTATATTATGACAGGGTGAGGATTGTAATCAGGGTGCAGTGTACATTTTATATTATGACAGGGTGAGGATTGTAATCACAGCGCAGTGTACGTTTTATATTATGGCAAGGTGAGGTTTGTAATCACAGCACAGTGAACGTTTTATATTATGACCGGGTGAGGATTGTAATCATGGTGCAGTGTACATTTTATATTATGACCTGGTGACGATTGTAATCACGGCGCAGTTTACGTTTTATATTATGACAGGGTGAGGATTATAATCACGGCGTAGTATACATTTTACATTATGACAGTGTGAGGATTGTAATCACGGCACAGTGTATGTTTTATACCATGACAGGGTGAGGATTGTAATCATGTCGCAGTGTACGCTTTCTATTATGACAGGGTGAGGATTGTAATCACTGTGCAGTGTACGTTTTCTATTATGACAGGGTGAGGATTGTAATGACGGTGCAGTGTATGTTTTGTATTATGACTGGGTGAGGATTGTAATCACAGCATAGTGTACTTTTTATATTATGACAGGGTGAGGATTGTAATCACGGTGCAGTGTACATTTTATATTATGACAGGGTGAGGATTGTAATCACAGCACAGTGAACGTTTTATATTATGACCGGGTGAGGATTGTAATCATGGTGCAGTGTACATTTTATATTATGACCTGGTGACGATTGTAATCACGGCGCAGTGTACGTTTTATATTATGACAGGGTGAGGATTGAAAACACGGTGCAGTGTAAGTTTTATATTATGATAGGGTGAGGATTGTAATCATGTCGCAGTGTACGCTTTCTATTATGACAGGGTGAGGATTGTAATCATGTCGCAGTGTACGTTTTATATTATGACAGGGTGAGGGTTGTAATCACTGTGCAGTGTACGTTTTATATTATGACAGGGTGATGATTGTAATCACAATGCAGCGTATGATTTATATTACGAGAGGGTGAGGATTGTAATCATGGCACAGTGTATGTTTTATATTATGACAGGGTGATGATTGTAATCACGGTGCAGTGTACGTTTTATATTATGACAGTGTGAGGATTGTAATCACGGCACAGTATATGTTTTATATTACGAGAGGGTGAGGATTGTAATCAAGGCGCAGTGTACGTTTTATATTATGACAGGGTGAGGATTGTAATCACACCAGTGGATGGTTTATATTATGACAGGGTGAGGACTGTAATCACGGCGCAGTGTGTGTTTTATATTACGAGTGGGTGAGGTTTGTAATCATGGCGCAGTGTACATTTTATATTATGACAGTGTGAGGATTGTAATCACGGCGCAGTGTATGATTTATATGACAGTGTGAGGATTGTAATCACAGCACAGTGTATGTTTTACATTATGACAGGGTGAGGATTGTAACGACGTTGCAGTGTATTTTTTAGGTTACGAGAGGGTGAGGATTGTAATCACGGCGCAGTGTACATTTTATATTATGACAGGGTGAGGGTTGTAGTCACAGCACTGTGTATATTTAAAATATGACAGTGAGGAATGTAATCGCAGCAAAGTGATTGTTTTATATTATGACAGGTAGAGGATTGTAATCACACCACAGTGGATGCTTTATATTATGACAGGGTGAGGATTGTAATCACAGCACAGTGTACGTTTTATATTATGACAGGGTGAGGATTGTAATCACTGTGCAGTGTACGTTTTATATTATGACTGGGTGAGGATTGTAATCACAGCACAGTGTATGTTTTATATTATGACAGGTTGAGGACTGTAATCACGGCGCAGTGTACGTTTTATATTACGAGTGGGTGAGGATTGTAATCACGGCGCTGTGTACGTTTTATATTATGACAGGGTGAGGATTGTAGACACAGTACAGTGTACATTTTATGTTATGACAGTGTGAGGATTGTAGTCACGGCACTGTGTACATTTTATATTATGACAGGGTGAGGATTGTAATCACGGCGCAAGTATGATTTATATGATGACAGGGTGACGATTGTAATCATGGTGCAGTGTATGTTTTATATTACGGGGGGGTGAGGATTGTAATCATGGCGCAGTGTACATTTTTTATTATGACAGTGTGAGGATTGTAATCACGGCGCAGTGTATGATTTATATGACAGTGTGAGGATTGTAATCACAGCACAGTGTACGTTTTACATTATGACAGGGTGAGGATTGTAATGACGGTGCAGTGTATGTTTTATGTTACGAGAGGGTGAGGATTGTAATCACGGCGCAGTGTACATTTTATATTATGACAGGGTGAGGACTGTAATCATGGTGCAGTGTACGTTTTATATTATGACAGGGTGAGGTTTGAAATCACGGCGCAGTGTACGCTTTGTATTATGACAGGATGAGGATTGTAATGACGACGCAGAGTATGATTTATGTTACGAGAGGGTGAGGATTGTAATGACGGTGCAGTGTATCTTTTAGGTTACGAGAGGGTGAGGATTGTAATCACGGCGCAGTGTACATTTTATATTATGACAGGGTGAGGATTGTAGTCACAGCACTGTGTACATTTTATATTATGACAGGGTGAGGATTGTAATCACTGTGCAGTGTACGTTTTATATTATGACTGGGTGAGGATTGTAATCACGGCGCAGTGTACGCTTTGTATTATGACAGGATGAGGATTGTAATGACGACGCAGAGTATGATTTATGTTACGAGAGGGTGAGGATTGTAATGACGGTGCAGTGTATCTTTTAGGTTACGAGAGGGTGAGGATTGTAATCACGGCGCAGTGTACATTTTATATTATGACAGGGTGAGGATTGTAGTCACAGCACTGTGTACATTTTATATTATGACAGTGTGAGGATTGTAATCACACCACAGTGGATGCTTTATGTTATGACAGGGTGAGGATTGTAATCACTGTGCAGTGTACGTTTTATATTATGACTGGGTGAGGATTGTAATCACAGCACAGTGTACGTTTTATATTATGACAGGGTGAGGACTGTAATCACGGCGCAGTGTGTGTTTTATATTACGACAGGGTGAGGATTGTAATCACGGCGCAGTGTACGTTTTATATTATGACTGGGTGAGGATTATAATCACGGCGCTGTGTATGTTTTATATTATGACAGGGTGAGGATTGTAGACACAGTACAGTGTACATTTTATGTTATGACAGTGTGAGGATTGTAGTCACGGCACTGTGTACATTTTATATTATGACAGGGTGAGGATTGTAATCACAGCGCAAGTATGATTTATATGATGACAGGGTGACGATTGTAATCATGGTGCAGTGTATGTTTTATATTACGAGGGGGTGAGGATTGTAATCATGGCACAGTGTACATTTTATATTATGACAGTGTGAGGATTGTAATCACGGCGCAGTGTATGATTTATATGACAATGTGAGGATTGTAATCTCAGCACAGTGTACGTTTTACATTATGACAGGGTGAGGATTGTAATGACGGTGCAGTGTATCTTTTAGGTTACGAGAGGGTGAGAATTGTAATCACGGCGCAGTGTACATTTTATATTATGACAGGGTGAGGATTGTAGTCACAGCACTGTGTACATTTTATATTATGACAGTGTGAGGAATGTAATCGCAGCAAAGTGATTGTTTTATATTATGACAGGTAGTGGATTGTAATCACGGTGCATTGTATGATTTATATGATGACAGTGTGAGGATTGTAATCAGGGTGCAGTGTACGTTTTATATTATGACAGGGTGTGGATTGTAATCACGGTGCAGTGTACGTTTTATATTATGACAGGTGAGGATTGTAATCACAGCACAGTGAACGTTTTATATTATGACTGGGTGAGGATTGTAATCACAGCACAGAGTACATTTTATATTATGACAGGATGAGGATTGTAGTCACAGCACAGTGTACGTTTTATATTATGACTGGGTGAGGATTGTAATCACGGTGCAGTGTACGTTTCATATTATGACAGAGTGAGGATTGTAACCATGGCGCAGTGTACGCTTTTTATTATGACAGGGTGAGGATTGTAATCACGGTGCAGTGTATGATTTATATGATGACAGGGTGAGGACTGTAATCATGGCGCAGTGTATGTTTTATATTATGACAGGGTGAGTATTGTAATGACGGCACCGTGTACATTTTATATTATGACATGGTGAGGATTGTAACCATGGCGCAGTGTACGCTTTTTATTATGACAGGGTGAGGATTGTAATGACAGCGCAGTGTATCTTTTATGTTACGAGAGGGTGAGGATTGTAATCACGGCACAGTGTACGTTTTATATTATGACTGGGTGAGGATTATAATCATGGCGCAGTGTACATTTTATATCATGACAGGGTGAGGATTGTAATCAGGGTGCAGTGTACATTTTAAATTATGACAGGGTGAGGATTGTAATGATGGCGCAGTGTACGTTTAACATTATGACAGGGTGAGGATTGTAATCACAGCACAGAGTACATTTTATATTATGACAGGATGAGGATTGTAGTCACAGCACAGTGTACGTTTTATATTATGACTGGGTGAGGACTGTAATGACGGCACCGTGTACGTTTTATATTATGACAGGGTGAGCATTGTAGACACAGCACAGTGTACGTTTTATATTATGACAGGGTGAGGATTGTAATGATGGCGCAGTGTACGTTTTATATTATGACAGGGTGAGGACTGTAATCAGGGTGCAGTGTACATTTTATATTACGAGTGGGTGAGGATTGTAATCACGGCACAGTGTACGTTTTATATTATGAGTGGGTGAGGATTGTAATCACAGCGCAGTATACATTTTATATTATGACAGGGTGAGAATTGTAATCACAGTGCAGTGTACGTTTTATATGATGACAGTGTGGGGATTGTAATCACGGTGCAGTGTACATTTTATATTATGACAGGGTGAGGACTGTAATCATGGTGCAGTGTACTTTTTATATTATGACAGGGTGAGGTTTGTAATCACGGCGCAGTGTACGCATTGTATTATGACAGGGTGAGGATTGTAATGACGGCGCAGAGTATGATTTATGTTACGAGAGGGTGAGGATTGTAATGACGGCGCAGTGTACATTTTATGTTATGACAGGGTGAGGATTGTAGTCACAGCACTGTGTACATTTTATGTTATGACAGGGTGAGGATTGTAATCACGGCGCAGTGTATGATTTATATAATGACAGGGTGAGGATTGTAATCATGGTGCAGTGTACGTTTTATATTATGACAGGGTGAGGATTGTAATCGCAGCACCGTGTACGTTTTATATTATGACAGGGTGAGGATTGTAATCATCACGCAGTGTACGTTTTATGTTATGACTGAGTGAGGATTATAATCACGGCGCAGTGTACATTTTATGTTATGACAGGGTGAGGATTGTAGACACAGCGCATTGTACATTTTAAATTATGACAGGGTGAGGATTGTAATGACGGCGCAGTGTAAGTTTTATATTATGACAGGGTGAGGACTGTAATCACGGCGCAGTGTACGTTTTATATTATGACAGTGTGAGGACTGTAATCACAGCACAGTGTGTGTTTTATATTACGAGTTGGTGAGGATTGTAATCACGGCGCAGTGTAAATTTTATATTATGACAGGGTGAGGATTGTAATCACAGCACAGAGTACATTTTAAATATTGACAGGGTGAGGATTGTAATGACGGCGCAGTGTACGTTTTATATTATGGCAGTGTGAGGACTGTAATCATGGCGCAGTGTACGTTTTATATTATGACAGTGTGAAGACTGTAACCACAGTGCAGTGTATGTTTTATGTTATTACAGGGTAAGGATTGTAATCACATGTAGTGTACTCTTTATATTATGACAGGGTGAGGATTGTAATCACGGTGCAGTGTATGTTTTATATTATGACAGGGTGAGGATTGTAATCACTGTGCAGTGTACACTTTATATTATGACAGGGTGAGGATTGTAGTCACAGCACAGTGTACGATTTATATTACGACAGGGTGAGGATTGTAATCACGGTGCAGTGGATGTTTTATATTATGACAGGGTGAGGATTGTAGTCACAGCACTGTGTACATTTTATATTATGACAGGGTGAGGATTGTAGACACAGCGCAGTGTACACTTTAAATTATGACAGGGTGAGGATTGTAATGACGGCACAGTGTACGTTTTATATTATGACAGTGTGAGGACTGTAATCACAGCGCAGTGTGTGTTTTATATTATGACTGGGTGAGGATTGTAATCACGGCGCAGTGTACATTTTATATTATGAGTGGGTGAGGATTGTAATCACGGCACAGTGTCCATTTTATATTATAACAGGGTGAGGATTGTAATCACACCACAGTGGATGCTTTATGTTATGACAGGGTGAGGATTGTAATCACGGCGCAGTGTACGTTTTATATTATGACTGGGTGAGGATTATAATCACGGCGCTGTGTATGTTTTATATTATGACAGGGTGAGGATTGTAGACACAGTACAGTGTACATTTTATGTTATGACAGTGTGAGGATTGTAGTCACGGCACTGTGTACATTTTATATTATGACAGGGTGAGGATTGTAATCACAGCGCAAGTATGATTTATATGATGACAGGGTGACGATTGTAATCATGGTGCAGTGTATGTTTTATATTACGAGGGGGTGAGGATTGTAATCATGGCACAGTGTACATTTTATATTATGACAGTGTGAGGATTGTAATCACGGCGCAGTGTATGATTTATATGACAATGTGAGGATTGTAATCTCAGCACAGTGTACGTTTTACATTATGACAGGGTGAGGATTGTAATGACGGTGCAGTGTATCTTTTAGGTTACGAGAGGGTGAGAATTGTAATCACGGCGCAGTGTACATTTTATATTATGACAGGGTGAGGATTGTAGTCACAGCACTGTGTACATTTTATATTATGACAGTGTGAGGAATGTAATCGCAGCAAAGTGATTGTTTTATATTATGACAGGTAGTGGATTGTAATCACGGTGCATTGTATGATTTATATGATGACAGTGTGAGGATTGTAATCAGGGTGCAGTGTACGTTTTATATTATGACAGGGTGTGGATTGTAATCACGGTGCAGTGTACGTTTTATATTATGACAGGTGAGGATTGTAATCACAGCACAGTGAACGTTTTATATTATGACTGGGTGAGGATTGTAATCACAGCACAGAGTACATTTTATATTATGACAGGATGAGGATTGTAGTCACAGCACAGTGTACGTTTTATATTATGACTGGGTGAGGATTGTAATCACGGTGCAGTGTACGTTTCATATTATGACAGAGTGAGGATTGTAACTATGGCGCAGTGTACGCTTTTTATTATGACAGGGTGAGGATTGTAATCACGGTGCAGTGTATGATTTATATGATGACAGGGTGAGGACTGTAATCATGGCGCAGTGTATGTTTTATATTATGACAGGGTGAGTATTGTAATGACGGCACCGTGTACATTTTATATTATGACATGGTGAGGATTGTAACCATGGCGCAGTGTACGCTTTTTATTATGACAGGGTGAGGATTGTAATGACAGCGCAGTGTATCTTTTATGTTACGAGAGGGTGAGGATTGTAATCACGGCACAGTGTACGTTTTATATTATGACTGGGTGAGGATTATAATCATGGCGCAGTGTACATTTTATATCATGACAGGGTGAGGATTGTAATCAGGGTGCAGTGTACATTTTAAATTATGACAGGGTGAGGATTGTAATGATGGCGCAGTGTACGTTTAACATTATGACAGGGTGAGGATTGTAATCACAGCACAGAGTACATTTTATATTATGACAGGATGAGGATTGTAGTCACAGCACAGTGTACGTTTATATTATGACTGGGTGAGGACTGTAATGACGGCACCGTGTACGTTTTATATTATGACAGGGTGAGCATTGTAGACACAGCACAGTGTACGTTTTATATTATGACAGGGTGAGGATTGTAATGATGGCGCAGTGTACGTTTTATATTATGACAGGGTGAGGACTGTAATCAGGGTGCAGTGTACATTTTATATTACGAGTGGGTGAGGATTGTAATCACGGCACAGTGTACGTTTTATATTATGAGTGGGTGAGGATTGTAATCACAGCGCAGTATACATTTTATATTATGACAGGGTGAGAATTGTAATCACAGTGCAGTGTACGTTTTATATGATGACAGTGTGGGGATTGTAATCACGGTGCAGTGTACATTTTATATTATGACAGGGTGAGGACTGTAATCATGGTGCAGTGTACTTTTTATATTATGACAGGGTGAGGTTTGTAATCACGGCGCAGTGTACGCATTGTATTATGACAGGGTGAGGATTGTAATGACGGCGCAGAGTATGATTTATGTTACGAGAGGGTGAGGATTGTAATGACGGCGCAGTGTACATTTTATGTTATGACAGGGTGAGGATTGTAGTCACAGCACTGTGTACATTTTATGTTATGACAGGGTGAGGATTGTAATCACGGCGCAGTGTATGATTTATATAATGACAGGGTGAGGATTGTAATCATGGTGCAGTGTACGTTTTATATTATGACAGGGTGAGGATTGTAATCGCAGCACCGTGTACGTTTTATATTATGACAGGGTGAGGATTGTAATCATCACGCAGTGTACGTTTTATGTTATGACTGAGTGAGGATTATAATCACGGCGCAGTGTACATTTTATGTTATGACAGGGTGAGGATTGTAGACACAGCGCATTGTACATTTTAAATTATGACAGGGTGAGGATTGTAATGACGGCGCAGTGTAAGTTTTATATTATGACAGGGTGAGGACTGTAATCACGGCGCAGTGTACGTTTTATATTATGACAGTGTGAGGACTGTAATCACAGCACAGTGTGTGTTTTATATTACGAGTTGGTGAGGATTGTAATCACGGCGCAGTGTAAATTTTATATTATGACAGGGTGAGGATTGTAATCACAGCACAGAGTACATTTTAAATATTGACAGGGTGAGGATTGTAATGACGGCGCAGTGTACGTTTTATATTATGGCAGTGTGAGGACTGTAATCATGGCGCAGTGTACGTTTTATATTATGACAGTGTGAAGACTGTAACCACAGTGCAGTGTATGTTTTATGTTATTACAGGGTAAGGATTGTAATCACATGTAGTGTACTCTTTATATTATGACAGGGTGAGGATTGTAATCACGGTGCAGTGTATGTTTTATATTATGACAGGGTGAGGATTGTAATCACTGTGCAGTGTACACTTTATATTATGACAGGGTGAGGATTGTAGTCACAGCACAGTGTACGATTTATATTACGACAGGGTGAGGATTGTAATCACGGTGCAGTGGATGTTTTATATTATGACAGGGTGAGGATTGTAGTCACAGCACTGTGTACATTTTATATTATGACAGGGTGAGGATTGTAGACACAGCGCAGTGTACACTTTAAATTATGACAGGGTGAGGATTGTAATGACGGCACAGTGTACGTTTTATATTATGACAGGGTGAGGACTGTAATCACAGCGCAGTGTGTGTTTTATATTATGACTGGGTGAGGATTGTAATCACGGCGCAGTGTACATTTTATATTATGAGTGGGTGAGGATTGTAATCACGGCACAGTGTCCATTTTATATTATAACAGGGTGAGGATTGTAATCACGCCACAGTGTATTATTTATGTTACGAGAGGGTGAGGATTGTAATCACGGCGCAGTGTACTTTTTATATTATGGGTGGGTGAGGATTGTAATCACGGCGCAGTGTACATTTTATATTATAACAGGGTGAGGATTGTAATCACGGCACAGTGTATGATTTATATGATGACCGGGTGAGGATTGTAATCACGGTGCAGTGTGCGTTTCATATTAAGACAGGCTGAGGATTGTAATCACGGCGCAGTGTACATTTCATATTATGACAGGGTGAGGACTGTAATTACGGCGCAGTGTGTGTTTTATATTACGAGTCGATGAGTATTATAATCACTGTGCAGTGTACATTTTAAATTATGACAGGGTGAGGATTGTAATTACGGCGCAGTATACATTTTATATTATGACAGGGTGAGGATTGTAATCACGGTGCAGTGTATGATTTATATGATGACAGTGTGTGGATTGTAATGATGGCGCAGTGTATGCTTTATGTTACGAGAGGGTGAGGATTGTAATGACGGTGCAGTGTACATTTTATATGATGACAGGGTGAGGATTGTAATCACGGTGCAGTTGATGTTTTATATTATGACAGGGTGAGGATTGTAATCATGGTGCAGTGTATGTTTTATATTATGAGTGGGTGAGGATTGTAGTCACAGCACAGTGTACGTTTTATATCATGGCGCAGTGTATGTTTTATATTACGAGAGGTGAGGATTGTAATCACTGTGCTGTGTACATTTTATATTATGACAGGGTGAGGATTGTAATCACGGCGCAGTGTACATTTTATATTATGACATGGTGAGGACTGTAATCATGGCGCAGTGTATGTTTTATATTATGACAGGATGAGTATTGTAATGACGCACCGTGTACACTTTACATTATGACAGGGTGAGGATTGTAGACACAGCACAGTGTACATTTTATATGATGATAGGGTTAGGATTGTAATGACGGCGCAGTGTACGTTTTATATTATGACAGTGTGAGGACTGTAATCACGGCACAGTGTGTGTTTTATATTACGAGTGGGTGAGGATTGTAATCACGGCGCAGTGTATGATTTATATGATGACAGCGTGAGGATTGTAATCACGGTGCAGTGTATGATTTATATGATGACAGTGTGAGGATTGTAATCACAGTGCAGTGTATGTTTTATATTATGACAGAGTGAGTACTGTAATGACGGCGCAGTGTAAGATTTATATTATGACAGGGTGAGGATTGTAATCACTGCGCAGCGTGCACTTTATATTATGACAGGGTGAGGATTGTAATCACAGCAGAGTGTATGTTTTATATTATGACAGGGTGAGTACTGTAATGACGGCGCAGTATACGTTTTATATTATGACAGGGTGAGGATTGTAATCATGCCGCAGTATATGTTTTATATTATGACAGGGTGAGGATTGTAATCACAGCAGAGTGTATGTTTTATATTATGACAGGGTGAGTACTGTAATGATGGCGCAGTATACGTTTTATATTATGACAGGGTGAGGATTGTAATCATGGCGCAGTATACGTTTTATATTATGACAGGGTGAGGATTATAGACTCAGCACAGTGTACGTTTTATATTATGACAGGGTGAGGACTGTAATCACAGCGCAGTGTACGTTTTATATTATGACAGAGTGAGGATTGTAGTCACAGCACAGTGTACGATTTATGTTATGACAGGGTGGGGATTGTAATCACGGTGCAGTGTACATTTTATATTATGACAGGGTGAGGATTGTCATCACGGCGCAGTGTATGAATTATATGATGACAGTGTGACGATTGGAATGACGGTGCAGTGTATGTTTTATGTTATTACAGGGTAAGGATTGTAATCAGAGTGTAGTGTTCGCTTTATATTATGACAGGATGATGATTGTAATCACGGCACAGTGTCCGTTTTATATTATGACAGGGTGTGGATTGTAATGACAGCGCAGTGTATGTTTTATATTACGAGAGGGTAAGTATTGTAATCACAGTGTAGTGTACGCTTTATATTATGACAGGGTGAGGATTGTAATCACGGTACAGTGTACATTTTTTGGTATTGCAGGGTAAGGATTGTAATCACAGTGTAGTGTAGGCTTTATATTATGACAGGGTGAGGATTGTAATCACTGTGCAGTGTACGTTTTATATTATGACAGGGTGAGGATAGCAGGCACAGCACAGTGTACGATTTATATTATGACAGGGTGGGGATTGTAGTCACAGCCCTGTGTACATTTTATATTATGACAGTGTGAGGATTGTAATCGCAGCAAAGTGATTGTTTTATATTATGACAGGTAGATGATTGTAATCACGGCGCAGTGTATGTTTTATATTATGACAGGGTGAGGATTGTAATCACGGTGCAGTGTATGATTTATATTATGACAGGGTGAGGATTGTAATGACGGCGCAGTGTACGTTTTATATTATGATAGGGTGAGGATTGTAATCACGGTGCAGTGTATGATTTATATGATGACAGGGTGAGGATTGTAATCAGGGTGCAGTGGATGTTTTATATTATGACAGGGTGAGGACTGTAATCACAGCGCAGTGTACGTTTTATATTATGACAGAGTGAGGATTGTAGTCACAGCACTGTGTACATTTTATATGATGACAGTGTGACGATTGTACTGATGGTGCTGTGTATGTTTTATGTTATTACAGGGTAAGGATTGTAATCACAGTGTAGTGTACGCTTTATATTATGACAAGGTGAGGATTGTAATCACTGTGCAATGTACGTTTTTTGTTATTACAGGGTAAGGATTGTAATTACAGTGTAGTGTACGCTTTATATTACGACAGGGTGAGGATTGTAATGACGGCGCTGTGTATGTTTTATATTATGAGAGGGTAAGTATTGTAATCACAGTGTAGTGTACGCTTTATATTATGACAGGGTGAGGATTGTAATCACGGTACAGTGTACGTTTTTTGGTGTTGCAGGGTAAGGATTGTAATTACAGTGTAGTGTACGCTTTATATTACGACAGGGTGAGGATTGTAATCACGGTGCAGTGTACGTTTTATATTATGACAGAGTGAGGATTGTACTGACAGCGCAGTGTATGTTTTATATTATGATAGGGTGAGGATTGTAATGACGGCGCAGTGTACGTTTTATATTATGATAGGGTGAGGATTGTAATCAGGGTGCAGTGTATGATTTATATGATGACTGTGTGAGGATTGTAATCACGGTGCAGTGTGCATTTTATATTATGACAGGGTGAGGATTGTAGTCACAGCACTGTGTACATTTTATATTATGACAGGGTGAGGATTGTAGTCACAGCACTGTGTACATTTTATATTATGACAGGGTGAGGATTGTAGTCACAGCACTGTGTACATTTTATATTATGACAGGGTGAGGACTGTAGTCACAGCACTGTGTACATTTTATATTATGACAGGGTGAGGATTGTAGTCACAGCACTGTGTACATTTTATATTATGACAGGGTGAGGATTGCAATCACGGCGCAGTGTATGAATTATATGATGACAGTGTGACGATTGGAATGACGGTGCAGTGTATGTTTTATGTTATTACAGGGTAAGGATTGTAATCAGAGTGTAGTGTTCGCTTTATATTATGACAGGGTGAGGATTGTAATCACGGTACAGTGTACGTTTTTTGTTATTACAGGGAAAGGATTGTAATTACAGTGTAGTGTAGGCTTTATATTATGACAGGGTGAGGATTGTAATCACTGTGCAGTGTACGTTTTATATGATGACAGGGTGAGGATAGCAGGCACAGCACAGTGTACGATTTATATTATGACAGGGTGGGGATTGTAGTCACAGCACTGTGTACATTTTATATTATGACAGTGTGAGGATTGTAATCGCAGCAAAGTGATTGTTTTATATTATGACAGGTAGAGGATTGTAATCACGGCGCAGTGTACGTTTTATATTATGACAGGGTGAGGATTGTAATCACCGTGCAGTGTATGATTTATATGATGACAGTGTGAGGATTGTAATCACGGTGCAGTGTATGTTTTTTGTTACGAGAGGGTGGGGATTGTAATCACGGTGCAGTGTAGATTTTATATTACGACAGGGTGAGGATTGTAGTCACAGAGCTATGTACATTTTATATTATGACAGGGTGAGGATTGTAATCAGGGTGCAATGTATGATTTATATGAAGACAGTGTGAGGATTGTAATCATGGTGCAGTGTGCGTTTTATATTATGACAGGGTGAGGACTGTAATTACGGCGCTGTGTGTGTTTTATGTTATGAGTCGATGAGGATTATAATCACTGTGCAGTGTACATTTTAAGTTATGACAGGGTGAGGATTGTAATCACGGTGCAGTGTATGATTTATCTTATGACAGGGTGAGTACTGTAATGATGGCGCAGTGTAAGTTTATATTATGATAGGGTGAGGATTGTAATCACGGCGCAGTGTACATTTTATATTATGACAGGGTGAGGTTTGTAATCACGGCGCAGTGTATGATTTATACGATGGCAGTGTGACGATTGTAATGACGGTGCAGTGTATGTTTTATGTTATTACTGGGTAAGGATTGTAATCACATGTAGTGTACGCTTTATATTATGACAGGGTGAGGATTGTAATGACGGCGCAGTGTATGTTTTATATAATGACAGAGTGAGGATTGTAGTCACAGCACAGTGTATGATTTATATTATGACAGGGTGGGGATTGTAGTCACAGCACTGTGTACATTTATATTATGACAGGGTGAGGATTGTATTCGCAGCAAAGTGATTGTTTTATATTATGACAGGTAGAGGGTTGTAATCACGGTGCAGTGTGCGTTTTATATTATGACAGGGTGAGGACTGTAATCACGGCGCAGTGTACGTTTTATATTATGACAGTGTGAGGACTGTAATCACAGCGCAGTGTGTGTTTTATATTACGAGTCGGTGAGAATTGTAATCACGGCGCAGGGTACGTTTTATATTATGGGTGGGTGAGGATTGTAATCACGGTGCAGTGTATGATTTATATTATGACATGGTGAGTACTGTAATGTTGGCGCAGTGTACGTTTTATATTATGACAGGGTGAGGATTGAAATCACGGCGCAGTGTACGCTTTATATTATGTCAGGGTGATGATTGTAATCACAGCACAGTGTACGTTTTACATTATGACAGGGTGAGGATTGTAATGATGGCGCAGTGTATGCTTTATGTTACGAGAGGGTGAGGATTGTAATCATGGCGCAGTGTACATTTTATATTATGACAGGGTGAGGATTATAGTCACAGAACTGTGTACATTTTATATTATGACAGGGTGAGGATTATAGTCACAGAACTGTGTACATTTTATATTATGACAGGGTGAGGATTGTAATCATAGTGCAGTGTATGATTTATATGATGACAGGGTGAGGATTGTAATCAGGGTGCAGTGTATGTTTTATATTACGAGGGGGTGAGGATTGTAGTCACAGCACAGTGTATGTTTTGTATTATGACTGGGTGAGGATTGTAATCATGGCGCAGTGCATGTTTTATATTACGAGAGGTGAGGATTGTAATCACTGTGCAATGTACATTTTATATTATGACAGGGTGAGGATTGTAATCATGGCGCAGTGTACATTTTATATTATGACAGGGTGAGGACTGTAATCATGGCGCAGTGTACGTTTTATATTATGACAGGGTGAGTATTGTAATGACGGCACCGTGTATGTTTTATATTATGACAGGGTGAGGATTGTAGACACAGCACAGTGTACGTTTTATAGTATGAAAGGGTGAGGATTGTAATCACGGCACAGTGTATGAATTATATGATGACAGTGTGACGATTGTAATGATGGTGCAGTGTATGTTTTATGTTATTACAGGGTAAGGATTGTAATCAGAGTGTAGTGTACGCTTTATATTATGACAGGGTGATGATTGTAATCACAGTGCAGTGTACGTTTTTTGTTATTACAGGGTAAGGATTGTAATCACAGTGTAGTGTACGCTTTATATTATGACAGGGTGAGGATTGTAATCACGGTGCAGTGTACGTTTTATTTTAGGACAGGGTGAGGATTGTAATCATGGCGCAGTGTACGTTTTATGTTATGACAGGGTGAGGATTGTCATCACAGCACAGTGTATGTTTTATATTACGAGAGCGTGAGGATTGTAATCATGGCGCAGTGTATGTTTTATAATATGACAGGGCGGTGATTATAATCTGCGCCCTATCATGGTATAACACACACACTGCGGTGATTATAATCTGCACCCATCTCATAGTATAAAACACACACTGAGGTGATTATAATCTGCACCCTGCCATAGTATAAAACAAACACTGTGGTGATTATAATCTGCACCCAGTCATAGCATAAAACACACACTGCGGTGATTATAATCTGCACCCTGCCATAATATACGACACACACTGCGGTGATTATAATCTGCACCTGCCATAGTAGAAAACACACACTGCTGTGATTTTAATCTGCACCCTTTCATTGTCTAAAACAGACACTGCTGTGATTATAATCTGCACCCAGTCTTAGTATAAGACACACAATGCGGTGATTATAATCTGCACCCAGTCATAGTATAAAACACAGACTACTATGATTATAATCTGCACCCTGTCATGGTATAAAACAGACACTGCGGTGATTATAATCTGCACCCAGTCTTAGTATAAAACACACACTGGTGTGATGATACTCTGACCCCTGTCATAGTATGAAACACACACTGCGGTACTAAACTCTGCACCCTGTCATAATATAAAACATACACTGCAGTGATTATAATCTGCACCCTGTCATAATATAAAACATACACTGCTGAGATTATAAACTGCACCCTCTCAAAGTATAAAGCGCGCACTGCTGTGATTTTAATCTGCACCCTTTCATTGTCTAAAACAGACACTGCGGTGATTATAGTCTGCACCCAGTCATAATATAAAGCACACACTGAGGTGAGTATAATGTGCACCCAGTCATGGTATAAAACACAGAGAACTATGATTATAATCTGCACCCTGTCATGGTATAAAACACACACTGCGGTGATTATAATCTGCACCCAGTCATAGTATAAAACACACACTGCAGTGATTATAATCTGCACCCTGTCATGGTATAAAACACGCACTGCGGTGATTATAATCTGCACCATGTCATAGTATAAAACACACACTGTGTTTTATACCATGACAGGGTGCAGATTACAATCACCGCAGTGTGTGTTTTATATTATGACAAGGTGCAGATTATAATCACCGCATTGTGTGGTTTATACCATGACAGGGTGGAGATTATAAACACCGCAGTGTGTGTTTTATATTATGACAGGGTGCAGATTATAATCACCGCATTGTGTGGTTTATACCATGATAGGGTGGAGATTATAATCATGGCAGTGTGTGTTTTATACTATGACAGGGTGCAGACTATAATCACTGCAGTGTGTGTTTTATACTATGACAGGGTGCAGATTATAAACACTGCAGTGTGTGTTTTATACTATGGCAGGGTGCAGATTATAATCACAGCAGCATATGTTTTATACAATGAAAGGGTGCAGATTATAGTCACCGCAGTGTGTGTTTTATACTATGGCAGAGTGCAGATTATAAACACTGCAGTGTGTGTTATATAGTGTGGCAGGGGGCAGATTAAAATCACCTCAGTGTGTGTTTTATACAATGGCTGGGTGCAGATTATAATCACAGCAGTGTGTGTTTTATACAATAAAAGGGTGCAGATTATAATCACTGCAGTGTGTGTTTTATACTATGAGAGGGTGCAGATTATAATCACCGCAGTGTCTGTTTTATACAATCAAAGGGTGCAGATTTTAATCACAGCAGTGTATGTTTTATATTATGACAGGGTGCAGATTATAATCACCGCAGTGTGTGTTTTATATTATGACAGGGTAGAGATTATAATCATGGCAGTGTGTGTTTTATACTATGACAGGGTGCAGATTATAATCACTGCAGTGTGTGTTTTATACAATGAAAGGGTGCAGATTATAATCACTGCAGTGTGTGTTTTATAATATGAGAGGGTGCAGATTATAATCACCGCAGTGTCTGTTTTATACAATCAAAGGGTGCAGATTATAATCACAGCAGTGTATGTTTTATATTATGACAGGGTGCAGATTATAACACCGCAGTGTGTGTTTTATATTATGACAGGGTGCAGATTATAATCACCGCATTGTGTGGTTTATACCATGACAGGGTGGAGATTATAATCATGGCAGTGTGTGTTTTATACTATGACAGGGTGCAGATTATAATCACTGCAGTGTGTGTTTAATACTATGACAGGGTGCAGATTATAATCACTGCAGTGTGTGTTATATTGTGTGGCAGGGTGCAGATTAAAATCACCTCAGTGTGTGTTTTATACTATGGCTGGGTGCAGATTATAATCACAGCAGTATATGTTTTATACAATGAAAGGGTGCAGATTAAAATCACAGCAGTGTGTATTTTATACTATAAGAGGGTGCAGATTATAATCATTCCAGTGTGTGTTTTATATTACGACAGGCTGCAGATTATAGTCACTGCAGTGTGTATTTTATACTATGACAGGGTTCAGAGTATCATCACACCAGTATGTGTTTTATACAAAGACAGGTTGCACCCTGCCATTCTATAAAACACACACTGCAGTGATTATAATCAGCACCCTGTCGTAATATAAAATATACACTGCAGTGATTAAAATCTGCACCCTGTCACAATATAAAACATACACTGCTGTGATTATAGTCTACATCCTCTCATAGTATAAAACGCACACTGCTCTGATTTTAACCTGCACCCTTTCATTGTATAAAACACACACTGCGGTTATTATAATCTGCACCCAGTCATAGTATAAAACACACAGTGCGGTGGTTATAATCTGCACCCTCTCATAATATATAACACACACTGCTGTGATTATAATCTACATCCTGTCATAGTATAAAACACACACTGCAGTGATCATAACCTGCACCCTGCCATAGTATAAAACACACTGCAGTGATCATATCCTGCACCCCGTCATAGTATAAAACACAGACTACGATGATTATAATCAGCACCCTGTCATGGTATAAAACACACGCTGTGGTGATTATAATCTGCGAGTGTTTGATATTACCACAGGGTGAGGATTATAATCACCGCAGTGTGTATATTATATTACACCAGGTTGCGGGTTATAATCACCGCAGTGTGTGTTTTATATTACACCAGGGTGAGGATTATAATCACCGCAGTGTGTGTTTTATATTACACCTGGGTGAGGATTATAATCACCGCAGTGTGTGTTTTATATTACACCAGGGTGAGGATTATAATCACCGCAGTGTGTGTTTTATATTACACCAGGGTGAGGATTATAATCACCGCAGTGTGTGTTTTATATTACACCTGGGTGAGGATTATAATCACCGCAGTGTGTGTTTTATATTACACCAGGGTGAGGATTATAATCACCGCAGTGTGTGTTTAATATTACACCAGGCTGCGGGTTATAATCACCGCAGTGTGTGTTTTATATTACACCAGGGTGAGGATTATACTCACCGCAGTGTGTGTTTTACATTACACCAGGGTGAGGATTATAATCACCGCAGTGTGTGTTTTATATTACACCAGGGTGAGGATTATAATCACCGCAGTGTGTGTTTTATATTACACCAGGGTGAGGATTATAATCACCGCAGTGTGTGTTTTACATTACACCAGGGTGCGGGTTATAATCACCGCAGTGTGTATATTATATTACACCAGGGTGAGGATTATAATCACCGCTGCGTGTGTTTTATGTTACACCGGTGTGAGGATTATAATCACCGCAGTGTGTGTTTTATATTACACCGGGGAGAGGATTATAATCACCGCAGTGTGTGTTTTATATTACACCGGGGTGAGGATTATAATCACCGCAGTGTGTTTTTGTGCATTACACCAGGGTGAGGATTATAATCACCGCAGTGTGTGTTTTAGATTTCACCAGGGTGAGGATTATAATCATCGCAGTGTGCGTTTTATATTACACCAGGGTGAGGATTATAATCACCGCAGTGTGTGTTTTAGATTTCACCAGGGTGAGGATTATAATCACCGCAGTGTGTGTTTTATATTACACCAAGGTGAGGATTATAATCACCGCAGTGTGTGTTTTACATTACACCAGGGTGAGGATTATAATCACTGCAGTGTGTGTTTTTTATTACACCGGGGTGAGGATTATAATCACCGCAGTGTGTGTTTTATATTACACCAGGGTGAGCATTATAATCACCGCATGGTGTGTTTTACATTACACCAGGGTGCGGGTTATAATCGCCGCAGTGTGTGTTTTATATTACACCAGGGTGAGGATTATAATCACCGCAGTGTGTGTTTTCTATGACCCCAAGGTGAGGATTATAATCACCGCAGTGTGTGTTTTATATTACACCAGGGTGAGGATTATAATCACCGCAGTGTGTGTTTTATATTACACCAGGGTGAGGATTATAATCACCGCATTGTGTGTTTTATATTACACCAGGGTGAGGATTATAATCACCGCAGTGTGTGTTTTATATTACACCAGGGTGAGGATTATAATCACCGCAGTGTGTGTTTTATATTACACCAGGGTGAGGATTATAGTCACCGCAGTGTGTGTTTTATATTACCCCAGGGTGAGGATTATAATCACCACAGTGTGTGTTTTACATTACACCAAGGTGCGGGTTATAATCGCCGCAGTGTGTGTTTTATATTACACCAGGGTGAGGATTATAATCACCGCAGTGTGTGTTTTATATTACACCAGGGTGAGGATTATAATCACCGCAGTGTGTGTTTTATATTACACCGGAGTGAGGATTATAATCACCGCAGTGTGTGTTTTACATTACACCAAGGTGAGGATTATAATCACCGCAGTGTGTGTTTTACATTACACCAAGGTGAGGATTATAATCACCGCAGTGTGTGTGTTTTATATTACACCAGGGTGAGGATTATGATCACCGCAGTGTGTGTTTTACATTACACCAGGGTGAGGATTATAATCACCGCAGTGTGTGTTTTATGTTACTCCAGGGTGAGGATTATAATCACCGCAGTGTGTGTTTTATATTACCCCACGGTGAGGATTATAATCACCGCAGTGTGTGTTTTACATTACACCAGGGTGAGGATTATAATCACCGCAGTGTGCGTTTTATATTACACCAGGGTGAGGATTATAATCACCGCAGTGTGTGTTTTATATTACACCAGGGTGAGGATTATAATCACCGCAATGGGTGTTTTACATTACACCAGGGTGAGGATTATAATCACCGCAGTGTGCGTTTTATATTACACCAGGGTGAGGATTATAATCACCGCAGTGTGTGTTTTACATTACACCAGGGTGAGGATTATAATCACCGCAGTGTGTGTTTTACATTACACCAGGGTGAGGATTATAATCACCGCAGTGTGTGTTTTATATTACACCAGGGTGAGGATTATAATCACAACAGTGTGTGTTTTATATTACACCAGGGTGAGGATTATAATCACCGCAGTGTGTGTTTTATATTACACCAGGGTGAGGATTATAATCACCGCAGTGTGTGTTTTATATTACCCCAGGGTGAGGATTATAATCACCGCAGTGTGTGTTTTATATTACCCCAGGGTGAGGATTATAATCACCGCATTGTGTGTTTTATATTACACCAGGGTGAGGATTATAATCACCGCAGTGTGTTTTTGTGCATTACACCAGGGTGAGGATTAAAATCACCGCAGTGTGTGTTTTACATTACACCAGGGTGAGGATTATAATCACAGCAGTGTGTGTTTTATATTACACCAGGGTGAGGATAGTAATCACAGCAGTGTGTGTTTTATATTACACCAGGTTGAGGATTATAATCACCGCAGTGTGTGTTTTATATTACACCAGGATGAGGATTATAATCACCGCAGTGTGTGTTTTATATTACACCAGGGTGAGGATTATAATCACCGCAGTGTGTGTTTTACATTACACCAGGGTGAGGATTATAATCACCGCAGTGTGTGTTTTACATTACACCAGGGTGAGGATTATAATCACCGCAGTGTGTGTTTTATATTACACCAGGGTGAGGATTATAATCACAACAGTGTGTGTTTTATATTACACCAGGGTGAGGATTATAATCACCGCAGTGTGTGTTTTATATTACACCAGGGTGAGGATTATAATCACCGCAGTGTGTGTTTTATATTACCCCAGGGTGAGGATTATAATCACCGCAGTGTGTGTTTTATATTACCCCAGGGTGAGGATTATAATCACCGCAGTGTGTGTTTTATATTACACCAGGGTGAGGATTATAATCACCGCACTATGTGTTTTATATTACACCGGAGTGAGGATTATAATCACCGCAGTGTGTGTTTTATATTACACCAGGGTGAGCATTATAATCACCGCATTGTGTGTTTTATATTACACCAGGGTGAGGATTATAATCACCGCAGTGTGTTTTTGTGCATTACACCAGGGTGAGGATTAAAATCACCGCAGTGTGTGTTTTACATTACACCAGGGTGAGGATTATAATCACAGCAGTGTGTGTTTTATATTACACCAGGGTGAGGATAGTAATCACAGCAGTGTGTGTTTTATATTACACCAGGTTGAGGATTATAATCACCGCAGTGTGTGTTTTATATTACACCAGGATGAGGATTATAATCACCGCAGTGTGTGTTTTATATTACACCAGGGTGAGGATTATAATCACCGCAGTGTGTGTTTTACATTACACCAGGGTGAGGATTATAATCACCGCAGTGTGTGTTTTATATTACACCGGGGTGAGGATTATAATCACAGCAGTGTGTGTTTTATATTACCCCAGGGTGAGGATTATAATCACCGCAGTGTGTGTTTTATATTACACCAGGGTGAGGATTATAATCACAGCAGTGTGTGTTTTTCATTACACCGGGGTGAGGATTATAATCACCGCAGTGTGTGTTATATATTACACCAGGGTGAGGATTATAATCACAGCAGTGTGTGTTTTATATTACACCAGGGTGAGGATTATAATCACCGCAGTGTGTGTTTTATATTACCCCAGGGTGAGGATTATAATCACAGCAGTGTGTGTTTTATATTACACCAGGGCGAGGATTATAATCACCGCAGTGTGTGTTTTATATTACACCAGGGTGAGCATTATAATCGCCGCATTGTGTGTTTTATATTACACCAGGGTGAGGATTATAATCACAGCAGTGTGTGTTTTATATTACCCCAGGGTGAGGATTATAATCACAGCAGTGTGTGTTTTATATTACACCAGGGTGAGGATTATAATCACCGCAGTGTGTGTTTTATATTACACCAGGGTGAGGATTATAATCACCGCACTGTGTGTGTTTTATATTACACCAGGGTGAGGATTATAATCACCGCAGTGTGTGTTTTATATTACACCAGAGTGAGGAATTATAATCACCGCAGTGTGTGTTTTATATTACACCAGGGTGAGGATTATAATCACCGCAGTGTGTGTTTTATATTACCCCAGGGTGAGGATTATAATCACCGCAGCGTGTGTTTTATATTACCCCAGGGTGAGGATTATAATCACCGCAGTGTGTGTTTTATATTACACCAGGGTGAGGATTATAATCACCGTAGTGTGTGTTTTATATTACACCGGAGTGAGGATTATAATCACCGCAGTGTGTGTTTTATATTACACCAGGGTGAGGATTATACTTTCCGCACTGTGTGTGTTTTATATTACACCAGGGTGAGGATTATAATCACCGCAGTGTGTTTTTGTGCATTACACCAGGGTGAGGATTATAATCACAGCAGTGTGTGTTTTACATTACACCAGGGTGAGGATAGTAATCACCGCAGTGTGTGTTTTATATTACACCAGGGTGAGGATTATAATCACCGCAGTGTGTGTTTTATATTACACCAGGGTGAGGATTATAATCACGCAGTGTGTGTTTTATATTACACCAGGGGTGAGGATTATAATCACCGCATGGTGTGTTTTATATTACACCAGGGTGAGGATTATAATCACGCAGTGTGTGTTTTATATTACACCGGAGTGAGGATTATAATCACCGCATGTGTGTTTTATATTACACCAGGGTGAGGATTATACTTTCCGCACTGTGTGTGTTTTATATTATACCAGGGTGAGGAATATAATCACCGCAGTGTGTTTTTGTGCATTACACCAGGGTGCGGGTTATAATCACCGCAGTGTGTATATTGTATTACACCAGGGTGAGGATTATAATCACCGCAGTGTTTGTTTTATATTACACCAGGGTTAGGATTATAATCACCGCAGTGTGTGTTTTACATTACACCAGGGTGAGGATTATAATCACCGCAGTGTGTGTTTTACATTAGACCAGGGTGCGGGTTATAATCACCGCAGTGTGTATATTGTATTACACCAGACTGAGGATTATAATCACTGCAGTGTGTGTTTTATATTACACCAGGATGAGGATTATAATCACCGCAGTGTGTGTTTTACATTACAACAGGGTGAGGAGTATTATCACCGCAGTGTGTGTTTTATATTACACCAGGGGTGAGGACTATAATCATCGCAGTGTGTGTTTTATATTACACCGGGGTGAGACTTATAATCACCGCAGTGTGTGTTTTATGTTACACCGGGGTGAGGATTATAATCATCGCAGTGTGTGTTTTATATTACACCGGGGTGAGGATTATAATCACCGCAGTGTGTGTTTTATATTACACCAGGGTGAGGATTATAATCACCGCAGTGTGTGTTTTATATTACACCGGGGTGAGACTTATAATCACCGCAGTGTGTGTTTTATGTTACACCGGGGTGAGGATTATAATCATCGCAGTGTGTGTTTTATATTACGCCAGGGTGAGGATTATAATCACCGCAGTGTGTGTTTTATATTACACCAGGGTGAGGATTATAATCACCGCAGTGTGTGTTTTACATTACAACAGGGTGAGGAGTATTATCACCGCAGTGTGTGTTTTATATTACACCAGGGGTGAGGACTATAATCATCGCAGTGTGTGTTTTATATTACACCGGGTGAGGATTATAATCACCGCAGTGTGTGTTTTATATTACACCGGGATGAGACTTATAATCACCGCAGTGTGTGTTTTATGTTACACCGGGGTGAGGATTATAATCATCGCAGTGTGTGTTTTATATTACACCGGGTGAGGATTATAATCACCGCAGTGTGTGTTTTATATTACACCAGGGTGAGGATTATAATCACCGCAGTGTGTGTGTTTTATATTACACCAGGGTGAGGATTATAATCACCGCAGTGTGTGTTTTATTTTACACCAGGGTGAGGATTATAATCACCGCAGTGTGTGTTTTATATTACACCAGGGTGAGGATTATAATCACCGCAGTGTGTGCTTTGTATTACACCAGGGTGAGGATTATAATCACTGCAGTGTGTGTTTTACATTACACCAGGGTGCGGGTTATAATCACCGCAGTGTGTGTTTTATATTACACCAGGGCGAGGATTTTAATCACCGCAGTGTGTGCTTTATATTACACCAGGGTGAGGATTATAATCACAGCGGTGTGTGTTTTACATTACACCAGGGTGAGGATTATAATCACAGCAGTGTGTGTTTTACATTACACCGTGGTGAGGATTATAATCACCGCAGTGTGTGTTTTACATTACACCAGGGTGAGGATTATAATCACCGCAGTGTGTGTTTTATATTACACCAGGGAGAGGATTATAATCACCGCAGTGTGTGTTTTATATTACACCGGGGTGAGGATTATAATCACCGCAGTGTGTGTTTTATATTACACCAGGGTGAGGATTATAATCACCGCAGTGTGTGTTTTATATTACACCAGGGTGAGGATTATAATCACCGCAGTGTGTGTTTTATATTACACCAGGGTGAGGATTATAATCACCGCAGTGTGTGTTTTACATTACACCAGGGTGAGGATTATAATCACCGCAGTGTGTGTTTCATATTACACCAGAGTGAGGATTATAATCACCGCAGTGTGTGTTTTATATTACACCGGGGTGAGGATTATAATCACCGCAGTGTGTGTTTTACATTACACCAGGGTGCGGGTTATAATCACCGCAGTGTGTGTTTTATATTACACCAGGGTGAGGATTATAATCACCGCAGTGTGTGTTTTATATTACACCGGGGAGAGGATTATAATCACCGCAGTGTGTTTTTTATATTACACCAGGGTGAGGATTATAATCACCGCAGTGTGTGTTTTACATTACACCAGGGTGAGGATTATAATCACCGCAGTGTGTGTTTTATATTACACCAGGGTGAGGATTATAATCACCGCAGTGTGTGTTTTACATTACACCAGGGTGAGGATTATAATCACTGCAGTGTGTGTTTTACATTACACCAGGGTGAGGATTATAATCACCGCAGTGTGTGTTTTATATTACACCAGGGTGAGGATTATAATCACCGCAGTGTGTGTTTTATATTACACCAGGGTGCGGGTTAGAATCACCGCTGTGTGTGTTTTACATTACACCAGGTTGAGGATTATAATCACCGCAGTGTGTGTTTTATATTACTCCAGGGTGAGGATTATAATCACCTCAGTGTGTGTTTTATATTACACCAGGGTGAGGATTATAATCACCGCAGTGTGTGTTTAATACTACCCCAGGGTGAGGATTATAATCACCGCAGTGTGTGTTTTATACCATGACATGGTGCAGGATATGATCACCGTAGTGTGTATTTTATAACATGACAGGGTGCAGATTGTAATCACCGCAGTGTATGTTTTATACTATGACTGAGTGCAGATTATAATCTCCCCAGTGTTTGTTTCATAAAATGCCAGTATGCAGATTATAAACACCGCAGTGTGTGGTTTATACCATGACAGGGTGGAGATTATAATCACGGCAGTGTGTGTTTTATACTATGACAGGGTGCAGATTATAATCTCCGCAGTGTGTGTTTTATACTATGACAGGGTGCAGACTATAATCACTGCAGTGTGTGTTTTATACTATGACAGGGTGCAGATTATAATCACAGCATTGTGTGGTTTATACCATGACAGGGTGGAGATTATAATCATGGCAGTGTGTGTTTTATACTATGACAGGGTGCAGACTATAATCACTGCAGTGTGTGTTTTATATTATGACAGGGTGCAGATTATAAACACTGCAGTGTGTGTTTTATACTATGGCAGGGTGCAGATTATAATCACAGCAGCATATGTTTTATACAATGAAAGGGTGCAGATTATAGTCACCGCAGTGTGTGTTTTATACTATGACAGGGTGCAGATTATAAACACTGCAGTGTGTGTTATATCGTGTGGCAGGGGGCAGATTAAAATCACCTCAGTGTGTGTTATACTATGGCTGGGTGCAGATTATAATCACAGCAGTGTGTGTTTTATACAATGAAAGGGTGCAGATTATAATCACTGCAGTGTGTGTTTTATACTATGAGAGGGTGCAGATTATAATCACCGCAGTGTCTGTTTTATACAATCAAAGGGTGCAGATTATAATCACAGCAGTGTGTGTTTTATACTATGACAGGGTGCAGATTATAATCTCCGCAGTGTGTGTTTTATACTATGACAGGGTGCAGACTATCATCACTGCAGTGTGTGTTTTATACTATGACAGGGTGCAGATTATAATCACTGCACTGTGTGTTATATTGTGTGGCAGGGTGCAGATTAAAATCACCTCAGTGTGTGTTTTATACTATGGCTGGGTGCAGATTATAATCACAGCAGTATATGTTTTATACAATGAAATGGTGCAGATTAAAATCACAGCAGTGTGTGCTTTATACTATAAGAGGGTGCAGATTATAATCATTCCAGTGTGTGTTTTATATTACGACAGGCTGCAGATTATAGTCACTGCAGTGTGTATTTTATACTATGACAGGGTTCAGAGTATCATCACACCAGTATGTGTTTTATACAAAGACAAGTTGCACCCTGCCATTCTATAAAACACACACTGCAGTGATTATAATCAGCACCCTGTCGTAATATAAAATATACACTGCAGTGATTAAAATCTGCACCCTGTCACAATATAAAACATACACTGCTGTGATTATAGTCTACATCCTCTCATAGTATAAAACGCACACTGCTCTGATTTTAATCTGCACCCTTTCATTGTATAAAACAGGCACTGCGGTTATTATAATCTGCACCCAGTCATAGTATAAAACACACAGTGCGGTGGTTATAATCTGCACCCTCTCATAATATATAACACACACTGCTGTGATTATAATCTACATCCTGTCATAGTATAAAACACGCACTGCAGTGATCATAACCTGCACCCTGCCATAGTATAAAACACACTGCAGTGATCATAACCTGCACCCTGTCATAGTATAAAACACAGACTACGATGATTATAATCTGCACCCTGTCATGGTATAAAACAGATACTGTGGTGATTATAATCTGCGTGTGTTTGATATTACAACAGGGTGAGGATTATAATCACCGCAGTGTGTGTTTTACGTTACACCAGGGTGAGGATTATAATCATGGCAGTGTGTGTTTTACATTACACCAGGGTTCGGGTTATAATCACAGCAGTGTGTATATTATATTACACCAGGGTGAGGATTATAATCACCGCAGCGTGTGTTTTACATTACACCAGGGTGCGGGTTATAATCACCGCAGTGTGTATATTATATTACACCAGGGTGAGGATTATAATCACCGCAGCGTGTGTTTTATATTACACCGGTGTGAGGATTATAATCACCGCAGTGTGTGTTTTATATTACACCGGTGTGAGGATTATAATCACCGCAGTGTGTGTTTTATATTACACCAGGGTGAGGATTATAATCACCGCAGTGTGTGCTTTATATTACACCAGGGTGAGGATTATAATCACCGCAGTGTGTGTTTTACATTACACCAGGGTGAGGATTATAATCACCGCATTGTGTGTTTTATATTACAACAGGGTGAGGACTATTATCACCGCAATGTGTGTTTTACATTACAGCAGGGTGAGGACTATTATCACCGCAATGTGTGTTTTACATTACACCAGGGTGAGGATTATAATCACCGCAGTGTGTGCTTTATATTACACCAGGGTGAGGATTATAATCACCGCAGTGTGTGTTTTATATTACACCAGGGTGAGGATTATAATCACCTCAGTGTGTGTTTTACATTACACCAGGGTGAGGATTATAATCACCGCAGTGTGTGTTTTATATTACACCAGGGTGAGGATTATAATCACCGCAGTGTGTGTTTTACATTACAACAGGGTGAGGATTATTATCACCGCAGTGTGTGTTTTATATTACACGAGGGGTGAGGATTATAACCACCGCAGTGTGTGTTTTATATTACACCAGGGTGAGGATTATAATCACCGCAGTGTGTGTTTTATATTACACCAGAGTGAGAATTATAATCACCGCAGTGTGTGTTTCACATTACACCAGGGTGAGGATTATACTTACCGCACTGTGTGTGTTTTATATTACACCAGGGTGAGGATTATAATCACCGCAGTGTGTGTGTTTTATATTACACCAGGGTGAGGATTATAATCACCGCAGTGTGTGTTTTATATTACACCAGGGTGAGGATTATAATCACCGCAGTGTGTGCTTTATATTACACCAGGGTGAGGATTATAATCACAGCAGTGTGTGTTTTACATTACACCAGGGTGAGGATTATAATCACCGCAATGTGTGTTTTACATTACAACAGGGTGAGGATTATTATCACCGCAATGTGTGTTTTACATTACACCAGGGTGAGGATTATAATCACCGCAATGTGTGTTTTACATTACACCAGGGTGAGGATTATAATCACCGCAGTGTGTGCTTTATATTACACCAGGGTGAGGATTATAATCACAGCAGTGTGTGTTTTACATTACACCAGGGTGAGGATTATCATCACCGCATTGTGTGTTTTATATTACACCAGGGTGAGGATTATAATCACCTCAGTGTGTGTTTTACATTACACCAGGGTGAGGATTATAATCACCGCAGTGTGTGTTTTATATTACACCAGGGTGAGGATTATAATCACCGCAGTGTGTGTTTTACATTACAACAGGGTGAGGATTATTATCACCGCAGTGTGTGTTTTATATTACACCAGGGGTGAGGATTATAACCACCGCAGTGTGTGTTTCATATTACACCAGGGTGAGGATTATAATCACCGCAGTGTGTGTTTTATATTACACCAGAGTGAGAATTATAATCACCGCAGTGTGTGTTTTACATTACACCAGGGTGAGGATTATACTTACCGCACTGTGTGTGTTTTATATTACACCAGGGTGAGGATTATAATCACCGCAGTGTGTGTTTTATATTACACCAGGGTGTGGGTTATAATCACCGCAGTGTGTATATTATATTACACCAGGGTGAGGATTATAATCACCGCAGTGTGTATATTATATTACACCAGGGTGAGGATTATAATCACCGCAGTGTGTTTTTTATATTACACCGGGGTGAGGATTATAATCACCGCAATGTTTGTTTTACATTACACCAGGGTGAGGATTATAATCACCGCAGTGTGTGTTTTACATTACACCAGGGTGAGGATTATAATCACCGCAGTGTGTGTTTTACATTACACCAGGGTGAGGATTATAATCACCGCAGTGTGTGTTTTACATTACACCAGGGTGAGGATTATAATCACCGCAGTGTGTGTTTTACATTACACCAGGGTGAGGATTATAATCACCGCAGTGTGTGTTTTATATTACCCCAGGGTGAGGTTTATAATCACAGCAGTGTGTGTTTTATATTACACCAGGGTGAGGATTATAATCACCACACTGTGTGTGTTTTATATTACACCAGGGTGAGGAGTATAATCACCGCATTGTGTGTATTATATTACACCAGGGTGAGTATTATAATCACCGCAGTGTGTGTTTTATATTACACCAGGGTGAGGAGTATAATCACCGCTGTGTGTGTTTTATACTACCCCAGGGTGAGGATTATAATCACCGCAGTGTGTGTTTTATACCATGACATGGTGCAGGATATGATCACCGTAATGTGTATTTTATACCATGACAGGGTGCAGATTGTAATCACCGCAGTGTATGTTTTATACTATGACTGAGTGCAGATTATAATCTCCCCAGTGTTTGTTTTATCAAATGCCAGTATGCAGATTATAAACACCGCAGTGTGTGTTTTATATTATGACAGGGTGCAGATTATAATCACAGCATTGTGTGGTTTATACCATGACAGGGTGGAGATTATAATCATGGCAGTGTGTGTTTTATACTATGACAGGGTGCAGACTATAATCACTGCAGTGTGTGTTTTATATTATGACAGGGTGCAGATTATAAACACTGCAGTGTGTGTTTTATACTATGGCAGGGTGCAGATTATAATCACAGCAGCATATGTTTTATACAATGAAAGGGTGCAGATTATAGTCACCGCAGTGTGTGTTTTATACTATGACAGGGTGCAGATTATAAACACTGCAGTGTGTGTTATATCGTGTGGCAGGGGGCAGATTAAAATCACCTCAGTGTGTGTTATACTATGGCTGGGTGCAGATTATAATCACAGCAGTGTGTGTTTTATACAATCAAAGGGTGCAGATTATAATCACAGCAGTGTGTGTTTTATACAATGAAAGGGTGCAGATTATAATCACTGCAGTGTGTGTTTTATACTATGAGAGGGTGCAGATTATAATCACCGCAGTGTCTGTTTTATACAATCAAAGGGTGCAGATTATAATCTCAGCAGTGTGTGTTTTATATTATGACAGGGTGCAGATTATAATCACCGCATTGTGTGGTTTATATTATGACAGGGTGCAGATTATAATCACCGCATTGTGTGGTTTATACCATGACAGGGTGGAGATTATAATCACGGCAGTGTGTGTTTTATACCATGACAGGGTGCAGATTATAATCTCCGCAGTGTGTGTTTTATACTATGACAGGGTGCAGACTATAATCACTGCAGTGTGTGTTTTATACTATGACAGGGTGCAGATTATAATCACTGCACTGTGTGTTATATTGTGTGGCAGGGTGCAGATTAAAATCACCTCAGTGTGTGTTTTATACTATGGCTGGGTGCAGATTATAATCACAGCAGTATATGTTTTATACAATGAAAGGGTGCAGATTAAAATCACAGCAGTGTGTGCTTTATACTATAAGAGGGTGCAGATTATAATCATTCCAGTGTGTGTTTTATATTACGACAGGCTGCAGATTATAGTCACTGCAGTGTGTATTTTATACTATGACAGGGTTCAGAGTATCATCACACCAGTATGTGTTTTATACAAAGACAAGTTGCACCCTGCCATTCTATAAAACACACACTGCAGTGATTATAATCAGCACCCTGTCGTAATATAAAATATACACTGCAGTGAATAAAATCTGCACCCTGTCACAATATAAAACATACACTGCTGTGATTATAGTCTACATCCTCTCATAGTATAAAACGCACACTGCTCTGATTTTAATCTGCACCCTTTCATTGTATAAAACAGGCACTGCGGTTATTATAATCTGCACCCAGTCATAGTATAAAACACACAGTGTGGTGGTTATAATCTGCACCCTCTCATAATATATAACACACACTGCTGTGATTATAATCTACATCCTGTCATAGTATAAAACACACACTGCAGTGATCATAACCTGCACCCTGTCATAGTATAAAACACAGACTACGATGATTATAATCTGCACCCTGTCATGGTATAAAACAGATACTGTGGTGATTATAATCTGCATGTGTTTGATATTACAACAGGGTGAGGATTATAATCACCCGCAGTGTGTGTTTTACGTTACACCAGGGTGAGGATTATAATCATGGCAGTGTGTGTTTTACATTACACCAGGGTGCGGGTTATAATCACCGCAGTGTGTATATTATATTACACCAGGGTGAGGATTATAATCACCGCAGCGTGTGTTTTACATTACACCAGGGTGTGGGTTATAATCACCGCAGTGTGTATATTATATTACACCAGGGTGAGGATTATAATCACCGCAGTGTGTGTTTTATATTACACCGGGGAGAGGATTATACTCACCGCAGTGTGTGTTTTACATTACACCGGGGTGAGGATTATAATCACCGCAGTGTGTGTTTTATATTACACCAGGGTGAGGATTATAATCACCGCAGCGTGTGTTTTACATTACACCAGGGTGAGGATTATAATCACCGCAGTGTGTGTTTTATATTACACCGGGGTGAGGATTATAATCACCGCAGCGTGTGTTTTATATTACACCAGGGTGAGGATTATAATCACCGCAGTGTGTGTTTTATATTACACCGGGGTGAGGATTATAATCACCGCAGTGTGTGTTTTATATTACACCGGAGTGAGGATTATAATCACCGCAGCGTGTGTTTTATACTACACCAGGGTGAGGATTATAATCACCACAGTGTGTGTTTTATATTACACCAGGGTGAGGATTATAATCACCGCAGTGTGTGTTTTATATTACACCGGGGTGAGGATTATAATCACCGCAGTGTGTGTTTTATATTACACCGGGTGAGGATTATAATCACCGCAGCGTGTGTTTTATACTACACCAGGGTGAGGATTATAATCACCGCAGTGTGTTTTTTATATTACACCAGGGTGAGGATTATAATCACCGCACTGTGTGTGTTTTACATTACACCAGGGTGAGGATTATAATCACCGCAGTGTGTGTTTTATATTACACCAGGGTGAGGATTATAATCACCGCAGTGTGTGTTTTATATTACACCGGGGTGAGGATTATAATCACCGCAGTGTGTGTTTTATATTACACCAGGGTGCAGGTTATAATCAACGCATTGTGTGTTTTATATTACACCAGGGTGAGGATTATAATCACCGCAGTGTGTGTTTTATATTTCACCAGGGTGAGGATTATAATCACCTCAGTGTGTGTTTTATATTACACCAGGGTGAGGATTATACTCACCGCAGTGTGTGTTTTATATTACACCAGGGGTGAGGATTATAATCACCGCAGTGTGTGTTTTTTTGCATCTCACCAGGGTGAGGATTATAATCACCGCATTGTGTGTTTTATATTACACCAGGGTGAGGATTATAATCACCGCAGTGTGTGTTTTATATTACACCAGGGTGAGGATTATAATTACCGCAGTGTGTGTTTTACATTACACCAGGGTGAGGATTATAATCACCGCAGTGTGTGTTTAATATTACACCAGGGTGAGGATTATAATCACCGCAGTGTGTGTTTTACATTACACCAGGGTGAGGATTATAATCACCGCAGTGTGTGTTTTACATTACACCAGGGTGAGGATTATAATCACCGCAGTGTGTGTTTTACATTACACCAGGGTGAGGATTATAATCACCGCAGTGTGTGTTTTACATTACAACAGGGTGAGGATTATAATCACCGCAGTGTGTGTGTTATATTACACCAGGGTGAGGATTATAATCACCGCAGTGTGTGTTTTACATTACAACAGGTTGAGGATTATTATCACCGCAGTGTGTATATTATATTACACCAGGGTGAGGATTATAATCACCGCAGTGTGTGTTTTATATTACATCAGGGTGAGGATTATAATCACCGCTGTGTGTGTTTTATATTACACCAGGGTGAGGATTATAATCACCGCAGTGTGTGTTTTATATTATGACAGTGTGAGGTTTATCATCAATCTGTGTTTTTTATTATGATAATGTAAGGCTTATAATCGCTGTTGTGTGCGATGTATGTTTGATGTTACGACGAGGTGAGGATTGTAATCAGTGCGGTGTGTATTTTATAGTTTGACAGAGTTTACTGAATGGTGGGTGTTCTGTTCTAGTTTGTCGGAATTGTATTCCGCTGTCTGGTGGGGTGCAGCATAGAATCCCGACGGTCTGTGTATTCCTGTACAGAAGGGTGCAGTGTATTTTCCTTGCAGATGTGTGATTTGTCATGTACAGAGTGCAGGTTCCTTTCCTCTGGTGTGTGTCGTACTGTATAGTAGAGCGCAGGTTGTATTGCCCACATTATGCCTTGTCCAGTGCAGTGGGTTTCCCCTGATGCATGTATTGTCCTGTATGGACAGTTACATATTCTGTTCCCGGCTGTGTGGGCTGTACTGTACGGAGGGGAGCCGTTTTGTTTTTTTGTGATTTGGGGTCTGATTTGCAATGTCTGTAAGGTTATGGATTTAGTTTCCATGCAATGTGTATTATAGTGTATGGTAGAAAGTGGTTCATTTTCACAGCGATGTGTAGTTTATTGCAGATTAGAATGTCGTTTATTTTCCCAGCAGTGGACATTGTACTCGGCGAAAGTGAGGACTGCAGATCACAGCTACAAATTCGAGTCGTCAAGAGCACAGTGGTGCTGGAAAAGTACAGCAGGTCCCTGTTAAAGGGTTTTGCCTGGAATGTCGATTCTCCAGCTCCTCGGATGCTGCCTGACCTGCTGTGCTTTTCCAGCACCACTCTCTCGTGTATATTGTGCTGTCCGGTAGAAGGCTTATTTTCCCACTGGGGGATACTGTAATTTCTGTCAGAGTGCAGTCTATTCCACACCATCCGTTTTGTACAGTACAGATGAGTGTGCTTTATTTTCCCTTTAAATTGTATGATATTTTGCAGTTTATTGTCATTTCAGTTTCCGTTGTAAAAGGTAAGATGAGATTAGATTCCCGACAGCATGGAAACAGGTCCTTAGGGGCACCAAGTCCACACCGACCCTCAGAAGAGTAACCCACGACCCTACCCTATATTGCACCTAACACTATGAGCAATTTAGCATTTTCGGATTGTGGGAGGAAAGCGGATCGCCCGCTGGAAACCCACACAGAGAGTGTGTCTGAGGCGGGGACCGAAGCCGGGGGTGGGGGGTGACGCTGTGAGACTGAAGTGCTAACCACTGAGGGCACAGTGCTGGCGGGAAGGGATGAGTGTTATTACACTGTGTACATTGCCCATGGTGTGAACAGTTCTGAATGGTGAGTGTGTGGTTTATTGTCTGAGTGGCGTGTGTGGGAGAGGACAGTTTACTATGAACGAGATGTCTATCGTAATGTACAGTAAACAGCTGTTTGTTATCCCGAGGAGGTGTGTTGCAGTGAACAGAAGGTTGCGGTTTAATGAACCGCAGTGTATATTGCACTGTGCGGTAATGTGTGGTTTATTTCCTCTGGGGTACGTATTTGTACCGTATGGTAGAGTGTGGCTTATTTTCCCCGGGATATGTACTGTACTGTTTGGTTAAACTGTGGTTTATTTTCCGTGAAATGTGAATTCATGGCAGTGGAAGTGATGGTTGTGCTGTTTTTAACGCCGTCTATATTGTGATGTACGGCCGAGTGCGGGATATATTTACCTGGCGGAGATATTCTAATATACGGTAGATACTAATAGGGTGACGTTTACTGAGACTGCGCATGCGCGAGGCCGACACACGGGTGAGACACCGAATGTGACAGAGAGAGAGAGAGAGAGAATGTGACAGAGAGAGAGAGAGAATGTGACAGAGAGAGAGAATGTGACAGAGAGAGAGAGAGAGAATGTGACAGAGAGAGAGAATGTGACAGAGAGAGAGAGAGAGAATGTGACAGAGAGAGAGAATGTGACAGAGAGAGAGAGAGAGAGAATGTGACAGAGAGAGAGAATGTGACAGAGAGAGAGAGAGAGAATGTGACAGAGAGAGAGAATGTGACAGAGAGAGAGAATGTGACAGAGAGAGAGAGAGAGAATGTGACAGAGAGAGAGAATGTGACAGAGAGAGAGAGAGAGAATGTGACAGAGAGAGAGAGAGAATGTGACAGAGAGAGAGAGAGAATGTGACAGAGAGAGAGAATGTGACAGAGAGAGAGAGAATGTGACAGACAGAGAGAATGTGACAGAGAGAGAGAATGTGACAGAGAGAGAGAATGTGACAGAGAGAGAGAGAGAGAGAATGTGACAGAGAGAGAGAATGTGACAGAGAGAGAGAGAATGTGACAGAGAGAGAGAGAGAATGTGACAGAGAGAGAATGTGACAGAGAGAGAGAGAGAGAGAGAGAATGTGACAGAGAGAGAGAGAATGTGACAGAGAGAGAGAGAGAGAGAGAATGTGACAGAGAGAGAGAGAATGTGACAGAGAGAGAGAGAGAGAGAGAATGTGACAGAGAGAGAGAGAATGTGACAGAGAGAGAGAGAGAGAGAGAATGTGACAGAGAGAGAGAGAATGTGACAGAGAGAGAATGTGACAGAGAGAGAGAGAATGTGACAGAGAGAGAGAGAGAGAATGTGACAGAGAGAGAGTGAGAGAGAGAATGTGACAGAGAGAGAGTGAGAGAATGTGACAGAGAGAGAGTGAGAGAGAGAATGTGACAGAGAGAGAGAGAGAATGTGACAGAGAGAGAGAACGTGACAGAGAGAGAGAGAATGTGACAGAGAGAGAGTGAGAGAGAGAATGTGACAGAGAGAGAGAGAGAGAGAGAATGTGACAGAGAGAGAGAGAGAGAATGTGACAGAGAGAGAGAATGTGACAGAGAGAGAGAGAGAGAATGTGACAGAGAGAGAGAGAGAGAATGTGACAGAGAGAGAGTGAGAGAGAGAATGTGACAGAGAGAGAGAGAGAATGTGACAGAGAGAGAGAGAGAGAGAATGTGACAGAGAGAGAGAGAGAATGTGACAGAGAGAGAGTGAATGTGACAGAGAGAGTGAATGTGACAGAGAGAGAGAGAATGTGACAGAGAGAGAGAGAATGTGACAGAGAGAGAGAATGTGATAGAGAGAGAGAGAGAGAATGTGACAGAGAGAGAGAATGTGACAGAGAGAGAGAGAATGTGACAGAGAGAGAGAATGTGATAGAGAGAGAGAGAGAGAATGTGACAGAGAGAGAGAGAATGTGACAGAGAGAGAGAGAATGTGACAGAGAGAGAGAGAGAATGTGACAGAGAGAGAAAGAGAGAATGTGACAGAGAGAGAAAGAGAGAATGTGACAGCGAGAGAGAGAATGTGACAGCGAGAGAGAGAGAATGTGAGAGAGAGAGAGAGAATGTGAGAGAGAGAGAGAGAATGTGACAGCGAGAGAGTGAGAGAGAGAATGTGACAGCGAGAGAGTGAGAGAGAGAATGTGACAGAGAGAGAGAGAGAATGTGACAGCGAGAGAGAGAATGTGAGAGAGAGAGAGAATGTGACAGAGAGAGAGAGAGAATGTGACAGAGAGAGAGAGAATGTGACAGAGAGAGAGTGAGAGAGAGAATGTGACAGAGAGAGAGTGAGAGAGAGAATGTGACAGAGAGAGAGAGAGAATGTGACAGAGAGAGAGAGAATGTGACAGAGAGAGAGAACGTGACAGAGAGAGAGAGAATGTGACAGAGAGAGAGTGAGAGAGAGAATGTGACAGAGAGAGAGTGAGAGAGAGAATGTGACAGAGAGAGAGAGAGAGAATGTGACAGAGAGAGAGAGAGAGAATGTGACAGAGAGAGAGAATGTGACAGAGAGAGAGAGAGAGAATGTGACAGAGAGAGAGAGAGAGAATGTGACAGAGAGAGAGAGAATGTGACAGAGAGAGAGTGAATGTGACAGAGAGAGAGAGAATGTGACAGAGAGAGAGAGAATGTGACAGAGAGAGAGAGAATGTGACAGAGAGAGAGAATGTGATAGAGAGAGAGAGAGAGAGAGAGAATGTGACAGAGAGAGAGAGAATGTGACAGAGAGAGAGAGAATGTGATAGAGAGAGAGAGAGAGAATGTGACAGAGAGAGAGTGAGAGAGAGAATGTGACAGAGAGAGAGTGAATGTGACAGAGAGAGAGAGAGAATGTGACAGAGAGAGAGAGAGAATGTGACAGAGAGAGAAAGAGAGAATGTGACAGCGAGAGAATGTGACAGCGAGAGAGAGAATGTGACAGAGAGAGAGAGAGAATGTGACAGAGAGAGAAAGAGAGAATGTGACAGCGAGAGAATGTGACAGCGAGAGAGAGAATGTGACAGCGAGAGAGAGAGAGAATGTGAGAGAGAGAGAGAGAATGTGAGAGAGAGAGAGAATGTGAGAGAGAGAGAGAGAGTGAATGTGACAGAGAGAGTGAATGTGACAGAGAGAGAGAGAATGTGACAGAGAGAGAGAGAGAGAATGTGACAGCGAGAGAGAGAATGTGACAGCGAGAGAGAGAATGTGACAGAGAGAGAGAGAGAGAATGTGACAGCGAGAGAGAGAATGTGACAGCGAGAGAGAGAGAGAATGTGACAGCGAGAGAGAGAATGTGACAGAGAGAGAGAGAGAGAATGTGACAGAGAGAGAGAATGTGACAGAGAGAGAGAGAATGTGACAGAGAGAGAGAGAGAGAATGTGACAGCGAGAGAGAGAATGTGACAGAGAGAGAGAGAGAATGTGACAGAGAGAGAGAGAGAGAGAGAATGTGACAGAGAGAGAGTGAGAGAGAGAATGTGACAGAGAGAGAGAGAGAATGTGACAGAGAGAGAGAGAATGTGACAGAGAGAGAGTGAGAGAGAGAATGTGACAGAGAGAGAGAATGTGACAGAGAGAGAGAATGTGACAGAGAGAGAGTGAGAGAGAGAATGTGACAGAGAGAGAGTGAGAGAGAGAATGTGACAGAGAGAGAGAGAATGTGACAGAGAGAGAGAGAGAATGTGACAGAGAGAGAGAGAGAATGTGACAGAGAGAGAGAATGTGACAGAGAGAGAGAGAATGTGACAGAGAGAGAGAGAATGTGACAGAGAGAGAGAGAGAGAATGTGACAGAGAGAGAGAGAATGTGACAGAGAGAGAGAGAATGTGACAGAGAGAGAGAATGTGATAGAGAGAGAGAGAGAGAATGTGACAGAGAGAGAGTGAGAGAGAGAATGTGACAGAGAGAGAGTGAATGTGACAGAGAGAGAGAGAATGTGACAGAGAGAGAGAGAGAGAGAATGTGACAGAGAGAGAGAGAGAATGTGACAGAGAGAGAGAGAGAATGTGACAGAGAGAGAAAGAGAGAATGTGACAGCGAGAGAGAGAATGTGACAGCGAGAGAGAGAGAGAATGTGACAGAGAGAGAGAGAGAATGTGACAGAGAGAGAGAGAGAATGTGACAGAGAGAGAGAGAGAATGTGACAGAGAGAGTCAATGTGACAGAGAGAGAGAGAGAGAATGTGACAGAGAGAGAGAGAGAGAATGTGACAGCGAGAGAGAGAATGTGACAGCGAGAGAGAGAATGTGACAGCGAGAGAGAGAGAGAATGTGACAGAGAGAGAGAGAATGTGACAGAGAGAGAGAGAATGTGACACAGAGAGAGAGAGAGAGAGAATGTGACAGAGAGAGAGAGAGAGAGAATGTGACAGAGAGAGAGAGAGAATGTGACAGAGAGAGAGAGAGAGAATGTGACAGAGAGAGAGTGAATGTGACAGAGAGAGTGAATGTGACAGAGAGAGTGTGAATGTGACAGAGAGAGAGTGAATGTGACAGAGAGAGAGAATGTGACAGAGAGAGAGATTGTGACAGAGAGAGAGAGAGAGATTGTGACAGAGAGAGAGAGAGAGATTGTGACAGAGAGAGAGTGAATGTGACAGAGAGAGAGAGAGAGAATGTGACAGAGAGAGAGAGAGAATGTGACAGCGAGAGAAAGAGAGAATGTGACAGCGAGAGAGAGAATGTGACAGAGAGAGTGTGAATGTGACAGAGAGAGAGTGAATGTGACAGAGAGAGAGAATGTGACAGAGAGAGAGATTGTGACAGAGAGAGAGAGAGAGATTGTGACAGAGAGAGAGAGAGAGATTGTGACAGAGAGAGAGTGAATGTGACAGAGAGAGAGAGTGAATGTGACAGAGAGAGAGAGAGAGAATGTGACAGAGAGAGAGAGAATGTGACAGAGAGAGAGAGAGAATGTGACAGAGAGAGAGAGAGAATGTGACAGAGAGAGAAAGAGAGAATGTGACAGCGAGAGAGAGAATGTGACAGCGAGAGAGAGAGAGAATGTGAGAGAGAGAGAGAGAATGTGACAGAGAGAGAGAGAATGTGACAGAGAGAGAGAGAATGTGACAGAGAGAGAGAGAGAGAATGTGACAGCGAGAGAGAGAATGTGACAGCGAGAGAGAGAATGTGACAGCGAGAGAGAGAATGTGACAGAGAGAGAGAGAGAGAATGTGACAGCGAGAGAGAGAATGTGACAGCGAGAGAGAGAGAGAGAGAGAATGTGACAGCGAGAGAGAGAGAGAATGTGAGAGAGAGAGAGAGAATGTGACAGAGAGAGAGAGAGAGAATGTGACAGAAAGAGTGAATGTGACAGAGAGAGAGAGAGAGAATGTGACAGAGAGAGAGAGTGAATGTGACAGAGAGAGAGAGAGAATGTGACAGAGAGAGAGAGAATGTGACAGAGAGAGAGAGAATGTGACAGAGAGAGAGAGAGAATGTGACAGAGAGAGAGAGAGAATGTGACAGAGAGAGAAAGAGAGAATGTGACAGCGAGAGAGAGAATGTGACAGCGAGAGAGAGAGAGAATGTGAGAGAGAGAGAGAGAATGTGACAGAGAGAGAGAGAGAGAATGTGACAGAGAGAGAGAGAATGTGACAGAGAGAGAGAGAGAGAATGTGACAGCGAGAGAGAGAATGTGACAGCGAGAGAGAGAATGTGACAGCGAGAGAGAGAATGTGACAGAGAGAGAGAGAGAGAATGTGACAGCGAGAGAGAGAATGTGACAGCGAGAGAGAGAGAGAGAGAGAATGTGACAGCGAGAGAGAGAGAGAATGTGAGAGAGAGAGAGAGAATGTGACAGAGAGAGAGAGAGAGAATGTGACAGAAAGAGTGAATGTGACAGAGAGAGAGAGAGAGAATGTGACAGAGAGAGAGAGAATGTGACAGCGAGAGAGAGAATGTGACAGCGAGAGAGAGAGAGAATGTGACAGCGAGAGAGAGAGAGAATGTGACAGAGAGAGAGAGAGAGAGAATGTGACAGAGAGAGAGTGAGAAAATGTGACAGAGAGAGAGAGAGAATGTGACAGAGAGAGAGAGAATGTGACAGAGAGAGAGAATGTGACAGAGAGAGAGAGAATGTGACAGAGAGAGAGTGAGAGAGAGAATGTGACAGAGAGAGAGAATGTGACAGAGAGAGAGAGAGAGAATGTGACAGAGAGAGAGAGAGAGAATGTGACAGAGAGAGAGTGAGAGAGAGAATGTGACAGAGAGAGAGAGAATGTGACAGAGAGAGAGAGAATGTGACAGAGAGAGAGAGAGAGAGAATGTGACAGAGAGAGAGAGAATGTGACAGAGAGAGAGAGAATGTGACAGAGAGAGAGAGAATGTGACAGAGAGAGAGAATGTGACAGAGAGAGAGAATGTGATAGAGAGAGAGAGAGAGAATGTGACAGAGAGAGAGAATGTGACAGAGAGAGAGAGAATGTGACAGAGAGAGAGAATGTGACAGAGAGAGAGAATGTGATAGAGAGAGAGAGAGAGAATGTGACAGAGAGAGAGTGAGAGAGAGAATGTGACAGAGAGAGAGTGAATGTGACAGAGAGAGAGAGAGAATGTGACAGAGAGAGAGAGAATGTGACAGAGAGAATGTGACAGAGAGAGAGAGAGAATGTGACAGAGAGAGAGAGAGAATGTGACAGAGAGAGAGAGAATGTGACAGAGAGAGAAAGAGAGAATGTGACAGCGAGAGAGAGAATGTGACAGCGAGAGAGAGAATGTGACAGCGAGAGAGAGAGAGAATGTGACAGAGAGAGAGAGAGAATGTGACAGAGAGAGTGAATGTGACAGAGAGAGAGAGAGTGAATGTGACAGAGAGAGAGAGAGAGAATGTGACAGCGAGAGAGAGAATGTGACAGCGAGAGAGAGAATGTGACAGCGAGAGAGAGAGAGAATGTGACAGCGAGAGAGAGAATGTGACAGCGAGAGAGAGAGAGAATGTGACAGAGAGAGAGAGAGAGAATGTGACAGAGAGAGAGAGAGAGAGAGAGAATGTGACAGAGAGAGAGAATGTGACAGAGAGAGAGAATGTGACAGAGAGAGAGAATGTGACAGAGAGAGAGAGAGAGAATGTGACAGAGAGAGAGAGAGAGAATGTGACAGAGAGAGAGTGAATGTGACAGAGAGAGAGTGAATGTGACAGAGAGAGAGAATGTGACAGAGAGAGAGATTGTGACAGAGAGAGAGAGAGAGATTGTGACAGAGAGAGAGAGAGAGAATGTGACAGAGAGAGAGAGAATGTGACAGAGAGAGAGTGAATGTGACAGAGAGAGTGAATGTGACAGAGAGAATGTGACAGACAGAGAGAGAATGTGACAGACAGAGAGAATGTGACAGAGAGAGAGAGAGAATGTGACAGAGAGAGAGAATGTGACAGAGAGAGAGAATGTGACAGAGAGAGAGAGAGAGACAATGTGACAGAGAGAGAGAATGTGACAGAGAGAGAGAGAGAATGTGACAGAGAGAGAGAATGTGACAGAGAGAGAGAATGTGACAGAGAGAGAGAGAGAGAGAGAATGTGACAGCGAGAGAGAGAATGTGACAGCGAGAGAGAAAGAGAATGTGACAGCGAGAGAGAGAGAGAGAATGTGACAGAGAGAGAGAGAGAGAGAGAATGTGACAGAGAGAGAGAGAGAATGTGACAGAGAGAGAGAGAGAATGTGACAGAGAGAGAGAGAGAATGTGACAGAGAGAGAGTGAGAGAGAGAATGTGACAGAGAGAGAGAGAATGTGACAGAGAGAGAGAGAGAATGTGACAGAGAGAGAGTGAGAGAGAGAATGTGACAGAGAGAGAGAGAATGTGACAGAGAGAGAGAGAATGTGACAGAGAGAGAGAGAGAGAGAATGTGACAGAGAGAGAGAGAGAATGTGACAGAGAGAGAGAGAATGTGACAGAGAGAGAGAGAATGTGACAGAGAGAGAGAATGTGACAGAGAGAGAGAGAATGTGACAGAGAGAGAGAGAGAATGTGACAGAGAGAGAGAATGTGACAGAGAGAGAGAATGTGATAGAGAGAGAGAGAGAGAATGTGACAGAGAGAGAGAATGTGACAGAGAGAGAGAGAATGTGACAGAGAGAGAGAGAATGTGACAGAGAGAGAGAATGTGATAGAGAGAGAGAGAGAGAATGTGACAGAGAGAGAGTGAGAGAGAGAATGTGACAGAGAGAGAGTGAATGTGACAGAGAGAGAGAGAGAATGTGACAGAGAGAGAGAGAATGTGACAGAGAGAATGTGACAGAGAGAGAGAGAGAATGTGACAGAGAGAGAGAGAGAATGTGACAGAGAGAGAAAGAGAGAATGTGACAGCGAGAGAGAGAATGTGACAGCGAGAGAGAGAATGTGACAGCGAGAGAGAGAGAGAGAATGTGACAGAGAGAGAGAGAGAATGTGACAGAGAGAGTGAATGTGACAGAGAGAGAGAGAGAGAATGTGACAGCGAGAGAGAGAATGTGACAGCGAGAGAGAGAATGTGACAGCGAGAGAGAGAATGTGGCAGCGAGAGAGAGAGAGAATGTGACAGACAGAGAGAGAATGTGACAGAGAGAGAGAGAGAATGTGACAGAGAGAGAGAGAGAGAGAATGTGACAGAGAGAGAGAGAGAGAATGTGACAGAGAGAGAGAGAGAGAATGTGACAGAGAGAGAGAGAATGTGACAGAGAGAGAGAGAATGTGACAGAGAGAGAGTGAATGTGACAGAGAGAGAGAATGTGACAGAGAGAGAGATTGTGACAGAGAGAGAGAGAGAGATTGTGACAGAGAGAGAGAATGTGACAGAGAGAATGTGACAGAGAGAGAGAGAGAGAGAATGTGACAGAGAGAGAGAGAGAATGTGACAGAGAGAGAGAGAATGTGACAGAGAGAGAGAGAATGTGACAGAGAGAGAGAATGTGACAGAGAGAGAGAATGTGACAGAGAGAGAGAGAGAATGTGACAGAGAGAGAGAATGTGACAGAGAGAGAGAATGTGATAGAGAGAGAGAGAGAGAGATGTGACAGAGAGAGAGAATGTGACAGAGAGAGAGAGAATGTGACAGAGAGAGAGAATGTGACAGAGAGAGAGATTGTGACAGAGAGAGAGAGAGAGATTGTGACAGAGAGAGAGAATGTGACAGAGAGAGAGTGAATGTGACAGAGAGAGTGAATGTGACAGAGAGAGAATGTGACAGACAGAGAGAGAATGTGACAGACAGAGAGAATGTGACAGAGAGAGAGAGAGAATGTGACAGAGAGAGAGAATGTGACAGAGAGAGAGAGAGACAATGTGACAGAGAGAGAGAGAATGTGACAGAGAGAGAGAATGTGACAGAGAGAGAGAGAGAGAGAGAGAATGTGACAGAGAGAGAGAGAGAATGTGACAGTGAGAGAGAGAGAGAGAATGTGACAGAGAGAGAGAGAGAATGTGACAGAGAGAGAGAGAGAGAGAATGTGACAGAGAGAGAGAGAGAGAATGTGACAGAGAGAGAGAGAATGTGACAGAGAGAGAGAGAATGTGACAGAGAGAGAATGTGACACAGAGAGAGAATGTGACACAGAGAGAGAATGTGACAGAGAGAGAGAGAGAGAGAGAATGTGACAGAGAGAGAGAGAGAGAATGTGACAGAGAGAGAGAGAGAGAATGTGACAGAGAGAGAGAGAGAGAGAATGTGACAGAGATAGAGAGAATGTGACAGAGAGAGAGAGAGAATGTGACAGCGAGAGAGAGAATGTGACAGCGAGAGAGAATGTGACAGAGAGAGAGAGAGAGAGAATGTGACAGAGAGAGAGAGAATGTGACAGAGAGAGAGAGAATGTGACAGAGAGAGAGAGAGAGAATGTGACAGAGAGAGAGAATGTGACAGCGAGAGAGAGAATGTGACAGCGAGAGAGTGAGAGAATGTGACAGAGAGAGTGAGAGAGAATGTGACAGAGAGAGAGTGAGAGAGAGAATGTGACAGAGAGAGAGTGAGAGAGAGAATGTGACAGAGAGAGAGAGAGAGAATGTGACAGAGAGAGAGAATGTGACAGAGAGAGAGAGAATGTGACAGAGAGAGAGAGAGAATGTGACAGAGAGAGAGAGAGAGAGAGAGAGAGAATGTGACAGAGAGAGAGAGAATGTGACAGAGAGAGAGAGAGAGAATGTGACAGAGAGAGAGAGAATGTGACAGAGAGAGAGAGAGAGAATGTGACAGAGAGAGAGAGAGAATGTGACAGAGAGAGAGAGATGTGACAGAGAGAGAGTGAGAGAGAGAGAATGTGACAGAGAGAGAGTGAGAGAGAGATGTGACAGAGAGAGAGAGAGAGAATGTGACAGAGAGAGAGAATGTGACAGCGAGAGAGAGAATGTGACAGCGAGAGAGTGAGAGAGAAT